>NC_069006.1:23549698-23553153 GCF_001194135.2 Octopus bimaculoides
ATACACACACGACACATACAGAGACTGCGTTTGGATGTTACAAGGTCGTGTTGCTTCTCTTCCTGTTGTATGTTGGATTCTGTTACATGTAATAGAGAAAGTGAAAGAGAATCTGGTGAAGAGAGAGAAGTAGAGAGTGTGCGAGAGAGAGAGAGAGATAATGAGGGGGGGAAGTGAGAGACAAACGTTTGAAGAGATAGGGGGAACCGGAGAAAGAGAAAGAGAAAGCTAATGACAGAGGAGAATTGAGAAATGAAAGTGTGATGATAAAGGGAAGAAGAAGAAGAGAGAGAGAGAGAGAGAGCGGAACCAGGAGAGACAGAGCGTAAACAGAAAGAGACAGACAGACAGAGCAGAACCAGAAAGAGAGAGAGAGAGAGAGAGCGAAACAAGAAAGAGAGAGAGAATGGAACGAAGATGAAAGAGAGAGAGAGAGAGAGAGAGAGAGAGAGAGAGAGAGAGAGAGCGGAACCAGAAAGAGAGAGAGAATGGAACCATAGAGAGCGGAACCAAAATTAGAGAAAGAGAGAGAGCAGAACCAAAATGAAAGAGAGAGAGAGAGCAGAACAAGAAAGAGAGAGATATTAAGATAGGGAAAGTAAGAGACAGAAGTTTGAAGAGAGAGGGGGAAGAAAAGAGAGAGAGAGATGACAATAATATTAGGGTTAATGAGGAGGTGAAGGAGGAGGTATGGATTTAGATAATGAGGGACTACATATACAGAGGAGGAGGTATTTGAGAAATAACCAGAAAGAGAGAGGGAGAGGAGTAAAGGTAAGATAGAGAAGGAGGGGTTTGAGAGTTGGAAGAGGAACAAACAGCCAATGAGCGAGAAGGAAGATAGGGAGAGAGAGAGAGAGAGAGAGGAAGAGAGGAGGAAAGAGAAAGAGAGAGGAAGAGACGGAGGAAAAGAGAGATAAAGTGAAAGAGAAGGAGAGAGAGAACGGGTAAGAGGTGGGAATAGTAGTTGAGGCGGAGGACATTTATTTCATGGAACGGTTCGGTTCAGTTCGGTTCGGTTCCTGTTAGCTTTATTGAAAAGGAACTTTATTAAAATAAACGGTGTTGATAGTGAAGGCGGTGGTGGTGGTGGTGGTGACGATGGTGGTGGTGGTGGTGTTAAAGAGTGGTGGTCATTGCAAGGTCAGTTCAGTCTTTGGTCTGTGGCTATGCTGGGGCAACACCTTGATGGGTTTAGTTGACCAGATTGACCCCCTGCTCAGTTTTAAGTTTTACTTATTCTTCTAACTGTCTTTAGTGGCCAAACTGCTAAGTAAGTCATCATCACCATTTAACAACCACCTTCCATGCTGGCATGGGTTGGATGGTTTGACAGGAGCCGGCCAGGGATGTAAACAGACCAACACCAATTGTCAAAGGGTTAAAAACAGTCAGTCAAATGTGTCTTCAATTTGCACAAGACTTGGCTGCTATTTCTGACAAGCCAAACAACTATATGAAACAAAATCTACAAATTAACCCTTTTGATACCAAACCCGGCTGAAACCGCCTCTGGTTCTGCAGTACAAATGTCTTGCTTTCAAAAGTTCTGAATAAAAATCTTCCACCAAACCTTAGTCACAATTCATGTTCCTAACACTAGCTTAATGATAACTAAGTTATTTTACTAAATTCTTTGTTATGTTTAAAATGAATTGAAAGAAACACAAAGCATCTCAACAACAGAAATATGGTAACAAAAGGGTTAAATGGCTACTGCCAGGATCAACAAGATATCTTTGTTGCTGTCCTGTCAGAAGTCCATGGTAGAGGGATCAGTAACAGGCAGAAGAAAAAGGGGAAGAGGAGGAGGAGGAGGAAAAAGAAGAAGGCAGGAGCGTCTTCTCTCTCTCTCTCTCTCTCTCTTGTTTGCTCTTGTGAAGAGGGTGTCTGGACATCCAGGTGGATTAAAAGCAAGACCTGTCAATGGGTGGATGAGCTCCTTGTGGGCCAATGGTCATCCAGTTGTAGAAGGGCAATGACAAACCACCCCCAAATCTCTTCCGAGAAAACGCTACAAGAAAGTCAGAATGAAGTAATGAATGCTATGGCGTCACACCTTTGATCCGATGTGTGTGTGTGTCTTTGTAGTTGTGGTTCTACTCCACCGCCGCCTGACAGCCAGTTTCGGTGTGTTTACGTCTGGGTAACTTTGCAGCTCAGCAAAAGAGACCGATAGAATAAGTACCAGGCTTTAAAAAGACAATAAATTAGCTCTGCCATCAATGTATTCAGCTAGACCCTCCAAGGTGGTGGCCCAGTCCAATGGCTGCAATCCAATGAGTGAAACAAACAACGCATAAAAGGTACAGAACCATGCCCTTGATCACAGTGTGTGTGTGTGTGTGTGTCCATTCTTGTGGATCTTGTCTGCTTTGCTTTGGTTCTTGTACCCTTATTTCAAGGAAGATTCAAACACACTCCAATGCAATTCTGCTCAAAATAGAACATAACAAGTTCTGTTTCCACAAAGGCTGATCGTTCCATCTACCGTTTTTTTATATATTTAGTTCCTTCTCTCTCTCTCTCTCTCCAAACTTCTTCCCTCTGTATCTCTATCTCCCCTTCCTCTCTCCTACCCCTTCTCCTCTCTGCTTCTCTCACCCTCTCCTTCTCTTTCTTTCCTACATTTCAACCATCTCTCCTTCCTCTACCACACTCTCTCTCTCTCTCTATCTATCCATCTCTGTTCCCTTCCTCCCTCTCTGTTTCTCTCCCCTTCCCTCTCTCTCTCTTTCTCTCTCCATTTCTCCCTCTCTGACTTTCTATCTTTCTCTCGTCCTGTTTTTCTCCCTTTCACTCTATCTCTATCTCTCCCTCCCCTGTCTTTCATCCCTCTACCATTCTCTGTCTTCTTTTTCCTTCTTTTTCTCTCCATTCCCCCCTCTATCTCTCTCTCCCTCTCTTTCCTTTCCCATCTCCCAACCAACTCTCCCATCTCCAAATACTCGAATATCCAGCAATTATGTCATAAGTCTTTTTTTTCCTATTTATAATTGATCCATATTTATTGATTTCGAAGTTGCATCCTATCTGAAATTCCACAATACCAAACTATCAATACATCTTATCAATCACTGGGCCTAGCTACCAATACCATTCAGTTTAGCTTTCTACTCTACAAATAAAGTATCTCTCTCTCTCCCTCCCCCCCTCTCTCTCTCTACATCTCTCCTTCCCCCAGTCTCTCCCTCTCTACATCTCTCTAACACTATCTTTCTCTCTATCTATCTATCTAGCTCAGCTAACAAGATACTGGATGCCTATCTTTTCATCTATCCAGTTCCCTAATTTATTTATTTAAACTTGTATCTAAGTGTGTGTATATATATATATATATATATACAGATTTGTACATATGCACATATGTATAAATGCATGTATATATATGTGTGTGTGTGAGTGTGTGCATGTGTGTGTGTGTGTGTATATATATATATATATATATATATATA
>NC_069006.1:23554278-23558433 GCF_001194135.2 Octopus bimaculoides
AGAGACAGCTGATGAAGGGATATTCCAAGTGGCTTTCCGTTTTCCTATGTGTTCATTCCGTTGTCTGTAGTTTATTGTTCTAACGTCCTGTACCCTGATATGCATCTATATACACATGTAGATGAAAGTATGTACATATATGTGTGTATACATGTATATATATATTCTTTGTATTATATATATATATATATATATATATATATATTGTGTGTGTGTATCTATCTATCTACATACACACACACACACACACAATAGGCTTCTTTCAGTTTCTGTTTACCAAATCCACTCACAAGGCTCTGATTGACTCAGGGCTATAGTAGAATATATTTGCCTGAGGTGCCATGCAGTGGGACTGAAACCCAAACCAGAACCATGTAGTTTGGAAGCAAACTTCTTATCGCATAGCCACACCTGAGCCTATAAAACGTGACATGCTTGCATCATCTAGATCTCCCAAGTGGTCAACGATTCAAGTACCACCTAGGATCAACGTAGCTTAACTTTGACGATTGAATGAGAACCAATGCATTGAACATGATATATGGCTGTCATATAGTTGACGTGCGACCTGAATAAATTTATATGAAATATTTTTTATAAACAAACTCAGAGGTGGTATGGGCATGTGTTTGAGGAAGGGTGAAGAGCATGTTCTGAAGAGGGTGATTGAGTTTGAGGTAAATGGAGTGTGAAAGCGAGGTAGACCGAGGAAAAGGTGGAGAGGACAGGTGGAGGAGGAGATTGGGAGGGTTGGTTTGAGAAAGGAGGACGTCCAAAACCAGGCAAGATGGCGAGATAGTGTAAGGGCGGTTGCTATGGCAATGAGGTAGATCCAGCCACCCCAGTTAACGGGGACAAAACCTGGATTTAAAACACTGGATAAAAAAAACAAAAGAAAGAAAAGAAATGTTGAGTGAATTGGTGTTCCAAAAGCTATTAATTAACATTATCATAGATGATGACTGTTGTCAGGGATCTCTTAGCTTAATGATACAAAGTGCTCAGCCCTAATTTGTGAGGCACATGGTTCAGTTTTCTGTTGCAACTTAGACTAGACATACGACTACTCCCCTACTCCCTTCTACCAGCTGAGTGGATTGGAGCTAGGTGAAATGTGAAGTGTCTTGCTCAAGAACGCACTGCATTTGCATCATGTAGGAATTGAAACCACAATTTTACAATCATGGGTTCAACAACCTAACCATGAATCCATACTCCTACACATACACGCACACTCTCACAACACAACCACACATGCACATACACATGCACACACAGCCACAACACAACCACACACATGCACACATACATACACACAGCCACACACACACACAAAGCTGTTTCAATGAGTCAGATTTGATACTTTACTCTCTGACCTCTGCCTATTATTTTATCTTATCTCATCTTTTGTTTTTTGCATCATTAAGATTATTTTATCTCAACTGGACGATCACTTCTGGCTGATATCGTTTCAATGGTTTCAGCTCAACATATTTATTTGTTTACTCATTTAGTTTACACCATATCTTATCTAACTTCAAAATTAAATAGTTCTTTACCTTGAACATTATCTAAACAGACTGGAATTTGGGCTGCTGATCTACAAATAAAGCTGATACAAGTTTCTGATAAAAAAAAATGACATAAAAAAGCATGACATACAGTACATCATACTAGCTTTTGTCCTCTGACCATGGATTTCAATATTTTCATTCATCATCATCATCATCATCATCATCATTATTTAGCATCCATTTTCCATGCTGGCATGGGTTGGATGGTTTGACTTGGAACTGCTAAGCCGGAGAGCTACACCAAGTTCCAGTCTGATTCTGGCTTGGTTTCTACGGCTAGATGCCCTTCCTAATGCCAACCACTCCAATAGTGTAGTGGGTGCTTTTAAATGTGTCATGGGTGCCTTCTATGTGTCACTGTCACAAGTGCCTTTTACACGTCTCCACCACAGGTGCCTTTTATGTTTCACTATCAAAGATGCCTCTGATGTGTCACCATCAAGGGTGCCTTTTCTGTGTCGCTATCTCAAGTGCCTTTTACGAGTTGACGACGACGATGATGACGACAACATTGAAAGATACCTTAAGAATGAGAACCCAGGTTCAAAATTTCCCCAAGACATCTGATGAAGGCTGGAGGGTATATCAGCCAAAACATTGTGTTAACAACAAACAAGATGAGGAGAAATATCCATCAAAATGTAAATAATGTCCATTGAAGATGACTCACTTTTTACATTTAAAACTATGTGTATGAGTATACAGTATACTGTATGAGTATGTGTATGAGTATACAGTATTAAGCTTTCAATTTTTATGAAATTGTTTTGAAAAAAAAATTAAAGTGAAAACCAACCTTGGCAGGACTTGAACTCAGAATATAAAGGTTTGGATGAAATGCCACAAAGCATTTCTTCTTTGCCAATGCTCTAATGATTCTACTGATGTCTCAGGTAGGCACTAAACAAGCAATTTTAAGGTGAAAAGCTTCAGCAACAGCATTGACTTCAGCACTTAAAGACTGGTTCTTTATTTTATGAAGGACAGAGGAATGAAAGACAAAATTGACTTTGGCAGCAGTTGAACCTAGAAGACATACTGCAAAGCAATTTTTTTTGCAAAGATTCTAACAATTCTGCAATCTCCTTTGAACTAAAAATCCCACAGTGTGTTGTTAGCTACTCAATGTACATAGCTTTTTATTTTCCTCCATTTAATGCCATCAGGTATATATGAATGATATAAAAACTCTTTCTATTTCATAAAGATAATCTTCACCATTATATAAGTTATTTATTTATCTATTGGAACAAATCTTTCTTTAAATCTATTCCTGCCATGTTTGGAGGCTAAACATGGTGGAATCTTTTGAAACGAAACTCCAAAGCGAAAAACACCAACAAAAAAGAAAAGAAAGCCATTCCTTTGATCCTGTTAATTGTTGCCCTGACACATGTACTTAACTTCACTGACTTTATTACCAAGGACATCCATGTTCTACAAACTCTAGAATGTTCTGTATTAACAATTTCCTGTTTTCTTATTCCAACACGTCCTTAAGTGTGGCACTCATGTTCTCCTTTCTAGCCCTCCTCTCCACCCCCGCTCTCTCTCTCCCTCACTCTTTCTTTCTCACTCTCTCTCTCTCTCTCATTGTTTCATTTGCTCTGTCATCTTTTCCTTTTCTTTTTCCTTCTCTTCTCTCATCTTTTCATTCTCCTGCTTCTTCTCTCTCACATCTTCTCTGTCTCCCTCTCCTGCTCTCTCTTTCTCTCTCTCTCTCTCTCATTTGCTCTTTAAACAAGCTACCTACCACACAGCCACTCCTGCACCTAATGTGTGTGTGTGTGTGTGTGTGTGTGTGTGTGTGTGTGTGTGTGTGTGTGGTAAGAAGCTTGCTTCCTAACGAGATGGTTCCAGGTTCAGTCCCACTGTGTAGCATTTTGGGTAAGTGTCTTCTTTTTACACACACACGCACATACATACATGCCTGATATATATACAATCAACCAGACAGGGGGGAAAAAGAAACCAGAAAGAAGAGAAAACATTATCCTGATAGTCACAGACACATCATCAACTATGGCTGGTTCCACATTTACTTTGCCTTACCTTCAACACCTCTCTCACCCTTTTCTCTATCTCTCTATCTACCTCCTACCTCCTCCCTCCCACTAGATTATCATCCTTGACCTTTACTCTCTCACTGCAGCGCCATTACAATTCCAACCCCCACCCACCACCACACACATACTCCTCTCGCTGTACCTCAGTTCACTCAACAAACTGCAGAGGCCACCAGAAAATGTCCTCCCCTCGTTTGTGAAATATTTCCTGTTGGCAGATGACTGTTGTGTGGTGTAGAGGACATTGGAATAAGAACACACACACCCGCACACACATACACATCACCATCACCATCATCATCATCATCATCATCATCATCATCATCAAGTTTTTTTTTCCATGCTGCCATAGGTTGGATGGTGTGACAGAAGCTGGCAAGGTCAGTGGGGAACATCAGGTTCCAGTCAGCTGTTTTGGCATGGTTTCTATAGCTGGATGCCTTTCCTACTGCCAACCTTTCTACAGAATGTATTGGGTGCTTTTATGTGGTGCCATATATATATATATATATATA
>NC_069006.1:23558566-23559405 GCF_001194135.2 Octopus bimaculoides
TATATATATGGTACTTGTTATGTATTTGACGAAGATGATGATGAAGATGATGATGATGATGACGATGATGATGATGAAGATGATGATGATGATGATGATGATGAATTGAAGAATTTAGTTTGCTGATGAGGATTTCTGAGTTCAAATCCCACTGGGTTTTTGGTATTGCATTTCATCTCTGAAAGCAAGCGAAAACAACAACAACAAAATAACAGTAACGCTAACAACAACAGCAATTTTAATGGTGATGGTGGTGGTGATGATGATGATGATGATGATAGTAAAGGAAATTAGTGAGAAAGAAAGGAAAAAAAGAAAGAAAGAATGTAAAGAGAATCCTATCAACTGGCAAGAAATGGTGATGTTTGAGGGTGGGTAGAGGTTAGGGTGGGCATCTGCCATCAATGCTAAGCTTTAAGTATATAATATGTAGCATCTAGTAAGTAATAGGTGTCTGGTTACACTGGGTCTCTCTCTCTCTCTCCCTCTCTCTCTCCCTGCCTCTTAGATATGTTGATTTTTATATCATTCACTCTGGGTAGTTAACACAGGTGAATGCGGCTTGTAACGATACACACATAGTCACACACACAAACACACACAGACACACACACACATGTATATTGTGAAACTGAATATAAATTCAAACATATTTGTGTATATATGGGTGTGTGGGTATGTGTGTGTGCGTGCACGTGCCTGTGTGTGTATCTGTGTATATGTATGTGTATACATACAGGTATATAGATATATATACATGTCTATCTATATATATATGTATATATATCTACATGTATATGTGTGTGTATATATATATATATATGTGTGTGTATATATAT
>NC_069006.1:23560412-23563557 GCF_001194135.2 Octopus bimaculoides
TATCAGCTACATCTGTCTGACACGACTGAGGCTAACAGATATAGTTATGTAAGAGAGAGAGAGAGAGAGAGAGGGGGGAGAGATAGATAGCTACCGGAATAAGCACGAAAATGTGAAACAGGTGGGAAAAAATAGTACTCGAATACCGGGGGTAGAGTAATATACAAAACCATCACTAGCACCATCATTGTAGATAGATAAATAGAGAGGCAAGCAGGCATCGGAGAGACAGATAGATAGAAAGATAAAAAGGGTGACAGTCAGAGGGAAAGAATTACAAAGGTCATGGGCACACACACACTCTCTCTGACTTATAAACGAATGAACAAATCGATGCTGGCAATGGATTTTAGCAACAAGAGGTACTCTAAAGTCAAAAACCATAAGGCAGAGTTTGGGAAAGTGTGTGGAGACTATACGACGGCACCCCGCCACACACACACACACAGCTCACCCTGGAACTTGGAAGCAGGGGGCACATCACCCCACTGTGTATCGAACCACTACCACCACCACCACCATCACCAATATCGTTTCCATCACTGAAATAAACGAAGTCCATATAATAGCTGTCTGCTGCAAATGAGAGAGAGAGAGAGGGGTATGAACTGTCTCAAGTCAGTCTCATCAACAAATTAATTTTAATTTTAATTTTACAGCAGCAAGAACCAGTAACATTTTATAAGATTTGTTCAGTTACCTCTCTTAGGTACTTCTCATTGATAAAAGCCAACTAGCTTGAAACATCGATGACAGGGTAACCTGATAGATGGTGATACTGAACAAAGAGGGTGTTTTCACACCTTTTTACCATAACAGAAATATTTCTCTACGACAATTTACCTTTTAGCAAATAATTTGCCTTTTAGCAGTTGAAATATGTCACAAACATATTTTAACTAACCTAAATTGTGCATAGTTTATATCCACTTAAAAGAAGAAAAGAAAATGGAGATAAGGAAGTTAACACTTATTTATTATTGTTAGAAATAATTGTTTACTTGCTTATCTCCATTTTCTTTCCTCCTTTTAATTGAATATTAGCTATATGCTTAATATATCCCTATTGTTTAAAGGGAATTTAATTCCACAACAATACTAGGTATTGAACCAGGATTTCATTGGATGCAGCTATCCCTTCATGAGGTTAACAAATCCCCTAATTAATATACATATATGACAAGTTTCTTTCAGTTTCCTCCTACCAAATCCATTTAGAAGGCTTTGGATCGTCCCGAGGCTATAGTAGAAGCCATTCTAAAATTAGAAAACTGAACAGAGGTCGACTTATACATTGATTTAAGTTTCAAAACGGAGAAAACGAATTAATTTGTTGTATCTTGACAACATCGTCCATGAATAGACACATAGAGTTATTGTTGGGTTAGCCATTGGAACAGGTTTTCTGTACTTCGAAATGGTTTTCTGCGTTGTTCTAATCCAGTCTTCTCCCCCCCCCCTTCCTTTCTCTGCCTCCTTAAAATACATGCCATGACCCGGCATTCGGTCTGACAAGTTTCTCTTAAAAGTTAACTCCTAAAGTTCACTTGACACTCTGTTTTTATACCTCTCACTGCAACTCATAGCAACCGTCATTTTCCTCCCCCTACCAAATCCATCCCGACATCACACGCACGTACGCACACACACATACACAAATACACTCTCTCCAATGCACGCACGTAAACCCACGCAAAGAGACACACATACAGAGAGACACTGCGACAGACTAACACAGAAGTACAGACGTAAACACACACACAAGGGCCCATCAACAGATAGAGACATAAGAACACACACACATATACGTTAATGAATTCGCACAGACATATACATTATTACATTCACACAAAATCACACACACACATGCACTGACATATACTCACACATACAGACCTGCGCACACATTAATACATTCAGACAAACACGTACACAGCTATTACATACACAAAAGTAGATACACACAGGCAAAGCATTTCCTTTTCCTCATGCTACTCCCCTCTCTTTCTCTCTCGCTTTTCTTCTCTTTATATTTCCTCCTCTTCCTCCTCCTCCACTGTTCCTTTTTTTCCTCTAAACACCTCTCCCTCTTTCTCTACCCCTTATACGCATGCGCGTATTAAACTCTTTTCTCTTTACACAACCGTACACTTCATCTCCCTCCTTTTCTCTCCTTCTTCTCTTACTGTCTTCTCTTCCTTTTCTCCTCTCCCTTCCGCCTTTTTATCTTTTTCTTTCTCACTCTATTACTATCCTTTTCTCCTCGTTTCCTCTTTTTCCTTTTTGTTTCTTTTCCCTTGTCTTTCCCTTCTTTCTTCCTGTCTCCCTCCCTGATCCCTCTTTCTCCTTTTATTTCTCTCCGGCTCTTCCTCTTTCCCCTTCTGTCTTCATGAGCCTTTATTTCTTTTTTCTCTCTTTCTCTCTTTCCTCCTCCTCCCCTCTTTTATAAGTAATGCTCACGTGTTTTGTCAGCGGGTGTATGTGTATAAATTTTTGATGCTGTTGATGTATATGTGTGTGTGTGTAAACTCTAGTTAAGTCGGCCCCTTGAGAGAGAAAAACTTCTAAAGTGGGACAACCGATAAATGATTGAACAAATAAATGAGTGATGGTTTACTTATTTAGACATTAGAAACGAAGATAAAAAAATGTCCCGTATTTTCCATTTAATTTCTTATATTTCTGTATTCCACTACTTTTAACATGTTTTAATTAAATATTTCCACGCTGTTGTGTGAGCGTTTGACTCTTGGACTGGTGGGATTGTTAGCAAGCTGAACAAAATACGTTCTGAGTTCAAACTCCACCGAGGTCAACTTTGCGTTTCATCGTTTTCTAGGTCGATAAAAATTGAGCACCGACCATTCAAATTGCTAGCCTTGTACCAAATTTTGAAAACTGTGAAGACGATGAGCTGGTAGAATCATTAGCATGCCGGACAAAATACTTAGTAACATTTTTTCCGACTCGTTATTGTCAATACATGAAAGAGCTTCAATATGCTAAGAACGTTCATTAACGACAATAAGCCATTTACAATGATGCTTATGTTCATTTACGTTATTAATTAACATCATAAACTTTGTTGATATGTTGAATGACAACCCCCCCCCCCAGTTAATAATAAAATAAACTACTGTACCCC
>NC_069006.1:23563797-23565797 GCF_001194135.2 Octopus bimaculoides
AAAGCATTACAATGTCTTCAGACCATAAAACAATTATTAATCAACAATTAAAAATTAACAATAAGTAATTAAAAAAAAGTTCCAATTATACACCCCACCTCACCACTGTCTCTACTAAACTCTTGTGACACAGGTTTTTTTTTTTAATTATTTTTTTACCTTTTTTTTTTTTGCTTTAGTCTTTAGACTGTGGCCATGCTGGTGCACTGCCTTGAGGAACTTGTAGTCGAATGAACTGACCCCAGTGCTTATACAAAGAAATACAAAGTGAACATGTGAGATGGATGTGTTATAAGAATAGGATGAATGCTTGTTGTGTGGATGTTATGTTAAGAGGCTGAAGTATTGATGTAAATAGATGAAGTGAGTCGAATGTACTTGTTGGGTGCATAAGAAAGGAGGCAGAACAGTAGAGAGAGAGATAGGTATGTATAGAAGTATACATCTATATACACACAGACAGATATACCCACCGACAGACACACACACACGCACTCATATATTAATAGACAAGGATCTACAGTGATAGAAGGACATAATGTTTCGTACTAATGCACTCGTCAAGTGAATTTTATAAGTGCATTGACTGACATGAAACTATAGATCCATGAGTCAATAATAGTTTCTTGATTAATGTGTCTGCATGTGTGAGTGTGTGTGTGTATATATATATATATATATATATATATATATATATATATATACACACATATATATATACATATACACACACACATATATATATATACACACACATATATATATACAGGGTGCAGTGAATATATTGTAATCTAGGTTACGCAAAAATGAAAATGACACTGACATCTCATTTTAACAGAGATATTCACCAAAATGACATAAAAATCTCTTGAAATACTAAAGAGTAAATTTATTTTAATAAAATCGCCATTGGCTTCAACCACGGTCCCCAGGCGACTTCAGAATCTCCTGCAACTCTTCTGGATAGTCTCCTTGTTTAAGTTGCTCAGTGCTGCCATAATTCTTGCCTTCAGTTCATCTTTGGTGTTACAAGGAGTTTTGTTGGTCTCTCGCTCAACTGCACCCCCACACATAATAATCAAGGGCGTTGCAGTCTGGGGAGTTAGGTGGGAGATGTTAGAGGTGATGTGATCGCAGAAAGTGTTTGACAACAATGACTGGGTTTTCCTGTTTGTGTGGCCCGGTGCATAGCTCGATAGATACATTGGTTTATGTATTGAGGTTTATTTCTGCTGTTTGTAAAACCAAAGATGTATGTGTGTACAGGTGTATGTATATATGGATGTATGATTGTGTGGGGCAGTATGCACCCATCCCACCCCCCACACACACAAGTACATACACATTTACACATATATACATCTGCATTTGTACATACATATATATGTATGTATGTGTGTTTGCATATATACACATATTGGCCCTCGTGCCGGTGGCACATAAAAGCACCCACTACACTCTCGGAGTGGTTGGCGTTAGGAAGGGCATCCAGCTGTAGAAACTCTGCCAGATCGGATTGGAGCCTGGTGCAGCCATCTGGTTCGCCAGTCCTCAGTCAAACCGTTAAACCCATGCCAGCATGGAAAGCGGACGTTAAACAATGATGATGATGATATGTATATATGAGAGAGAGAAATATAGAGTGAGATGCACACACTCACACACACACATGCACAACTGCTTACACTTACAAATATATAAAAACAATCTACCATGAACTAATTGCAAACATCCATGTGTGTATGCACACGCGTGTGCGTGTTTCCAATCAAACACACACACATAAATTTATCCACTGAGAGACACACATATATCTTACAAATTGCTTATTAAATAGATCTCAGGATATATTGCGAACAACTAACGAGTAGGTTTTGTGGGACACTTCTGATAATTACTGTTTTTTTTTTTTTTTGCCTAATTGATAGATGAAACAGTTTAGACAAACCTCACTTGTTCGTAGGTATTTACTTTTGTTTTAACTATATATATATATATAT
>NC_069006.1:23566206-23566998 GCF_001194135.2 Octopus bimaculoides
GGTGTTGTGTGGATGTGTAGAGGTGTGTGTGTGTGTGTGTGTAGAGGTGTGGTGTGGGTGTGTAGAGGTGTGGATGTGTAGATGCGTAGAGGTGTGGTGCGAGTGTGTAGAGGTGTTGTGTGGATGTGTAGAGGTGTGTGTGTGTGTGCGTGTGCAAATGCGGTCAGTCATTGCTTTTCAATGAGAAACCAGACGTTACTCAGGATTCCTCATCAGACGACCATTCCTGGTTTGTTGCAAAAGAGATGATTAAGAAAATTATAATTCTACCCCTCTGTAATTACCTAGACATTTAATCTGTCAGTATGTGTGTGTGTGTATGCATGATGTGTGTACATGTGTGTGTGTGTATCTGTAGCTGTGTATAGGAAATAGTGTGTGTGTGTATGTGTGTACATGTATATTTGTGTTTCTTCAAATATATCTCTGTGCGTGTGTGTGTATGTGTGTGTGTGTGCCTGTACTTGTGAATATATATATATGAATATATATATGCATGTATGTGTGTGTGTGTGTATGTGTGTATATTTACATATTCTTTTCTTTCGTTCTTTTATTTGTGTCAGTCATTTTGACTGCGGCCATGCTGGAGCACCACCTTTTTAGTCGAGCAAATCGACCCCAGGACTTATTATTTGTAAGCCTAGTAGTTATTCTATCGGTCTCGTTTGCCGAACCGCTAAGTTACGGGGACATAAACACACCAGCATCGGTTGTCACGCGATGTTCGTGGGGACAAACACAGACACACAAAGATATATATACATACATATATATACATACATATATATA
>NC_069006.1:23567268-23571399 GCF_001194135.2 Octopus bimaculoides
CGTGTGCGTATATTTGTGTATTGAGATATGTGTCTATGTCTGTATCTGATTTTTAATTCTTCAAATTCCTCCTATAAAGAACCGAAGGTTTCCTTCCAAAAGGCACAAAGCCTCATTATTCCTAATCATTGGAATTTCAGTTAACAACAAAAATATAGAATTACAAACATAGTGAATTTCGCAAATGTTTCGCATATTTTCACGGTGCCTCTTACACTTTGAATTTCTAGAACGTTTGCTTTGCCTTTGTCATGTGATACCATTCCTAGCCTGAAAGATAAAACCCCAGCTTTTCTAGACTGTTCTTTCAACAATTAGTAAGGAAATAATAGTTATGTTGCTAATTGATAAACTCATTCATACAGGCATATATATGTGTATACACATCATCATCATCATCATCATCATCATTCTCTTTTAATATCTGTTCTCCATGCTAGCAGGAGCATATACTCCGGATGTGCTAAGTGTCCACTGCACATCCATCGAAAATGGCAGATTCATTAGAAATATTTACCTTACTCGTTAATTTAATCACAAATATTAATGGAAAACTTTTGTTATGCCCCTGACTTGAAATTTGGTGCACGTCCAATATAACAAACACCATGCGCCACTGTCGGACGGTTTGAAAGGAGTTGGCCAGCTGGAGCGCTGCCTGGGCACTTTGGTGAAGCAAACAGGAAAAACAGAACTCAGGACATGAATAAAAGTATGTCTTTTTATTCATGTCTATAAAATTCACTGAGAAGCCTTTGGCCAGCCTGGGGCTGTAGTAAAAGACACTTGATGAAGGTGCCATGCAATGGAGGACTGAACCTGAAACCATGCGGTTGGGAAGCAAGCTTCTTAACCAGAAAGCCACAAATGTAAATTAACATAATTTATGTAGGGAAGCCTTAGGAACTCAGAAGGCAAGGAGCTACAAAAATACCACGAAATGTTTTTCTGACGCTCCAGTGATGACTACCATCTTGCCACCATATGTCATTTCAATGAAAACAGAAGTAATGAAAATAATAATAATAATAATAATAATAATAATGATGATAATAATAATGATAATGATAATAATAATAGTAATAATAATAATAAGAAGGATAATAATAGTAACATTATCACACGCACATGCATGCACACACATGCACACACACACACATGCACATGCACACATACACACACATACATACACAAACACACACACACATATACATGCATAGTATACACACATATATGGCAATGGTGGTGGTGATGTCAATGATGATGATGAATATTCTGTTGATCCACCATCATCGGTTGTGTTCATCCTCCCTGGTTGTTGTCATTTTTATTCATATCATTCCGGATTGTTCTGTTTACCATACCATACTTCGTAAAAGTCCCTACATTCTCTCACATCTGTCATAGCGTAACAACAAGCTTACAAACATCCCTCTTTAACCCTTTCATTTCTATTTTTTTCTGTTGGAATACCTTATCTTTATTACCTCCACCTTAGCAAAGGCGGAAGTATTGTTTTCAGTTGTGTTTGTTTCTTTCTTTCTTTGTTTGTCTGGATGGATTCAGATGAAACTTTCAGGGATATTTGGCCTCGTGACTGGCATGAACAGAAAGACAAAAGACAAAGACAGCAAGCATATGTATATATGTATATTTACCAGCAGAGATACCCGATTTGGCAAGGTTTCTACAGCTGTATGCCCTTCCTAACACCAATCACTCAGTGAGGGTAGTGGGTACTTTTTATGTGCCACATTAAATGGCTACAGGGTTCGACCAGAGTAAAACAGGAACCAGTGCTCCGTGTCAAATACGAGATATACACTTCAATTAAGGAGGTTCCAGACAGAAAGACAAAAAGAGCTAAGGTCGATATGACCCACTAAAAACAAACAAAAAAAAAACTTTGGCGTCAATGCCCCAGCGGGGTCGTAATCCAATGACTGGAAACAGAATAATAGCTGGTTTGGTATGAGTGTCATAAAAGATTTAACGCCATCTGCTCTGAAACAATGTCGTCAAGAAACGAGAATGGGTGGTTTGAAACACGAAAAAGAGGGAAAAGAAAAGGTGCTTGTGAAAATATCAAAAGCAAACGTTCAATTGGTTAAAACAGACATGACATCATCATTCAGCTTCTGAACTGTTTGTTAAATGGTTTAATGTGTATTTGTCTGTCGTTTGGAAACACATTTATTTGTTTATTTGTTTATTTGTTGATTTGTTTGAAACCCCTTTGTATCAGTCACTGCGTAAACTTAAAAGGCGCCAAGAGAAACCGAGGCAGACAAAGAGATAGACAGATAGAGGCAGACAGAGATAGATAGACTACCTACAATTAGATTGGTAGGCAGATACATAGGTGGCTAGAGAGATAGATAGGTAACAGGTCGACAGAAAGATAGATAGACAGACAGACAGATAGATAGATAGAGGCAGACAGGGAGATAGACTATCTATAATTAGATAGGGAGAGAGGTGGATGGATAAATAGGTAACAGGTAAACTGAAGGATAGATAGATAGATAGAGAGAGATAGACTGATAGATAAGATAGATAGATAAGTAGATAGAGAAAGAAAGATAAAAGATGGTTGAAGGGAAGAGAAAAGGAAGGGATAGAGAATAAGGGAGTGCAGAATCACGTGATAATCCTTGCTCCTGGCCGATAGACCGATTTTCTTTTTTATTTTCTTCCCTTCTTTTAAACTGTGACCTTCGACCTTATTCATTTTTGCTTTTCTGTTTGAGACGCACACACACTCACCTACATTCACTCACATACACACTTACAAGCACGCATACATACATTCTCACACACTCACTCAATATCTTTTCCTCTCCCTCTTTGTTGTTTCGTTCTTTATTTTATATTATTTAGTTTATATTTTTTTTGTGTCTTGCTTTAACATCAATACTCTGCCTGGATCTTTGCTTTGTCTAATCGAGACTTCAAATATTTCCAGGTCACCATGCCCGGACATGCTCGACAATTATGTTGCTACAATGTCCGCCATTGAAAAAAAGAATTGATTGAAAACTTTTTTTTTTTGGAAATCCTACTGAATGAGTTAAACAAGCTGAAGAAGCCTCTAACAGGTCGTTACCCTGCTAGAAATAGAAACCATTTTCTATTAATTCTTTGAACGGAGAAAACAGGGTTGTGTTGTATGAAGTTTGCTTCCAAACTACATTGTTTCGAGTTCAATCCGACTGCGTGACACTTTTGGCAAATGTCTCCTACTATAGATCCGGACTGACCAAAGCCTTTGTGAGTAGATTTGGTAGACGAAAACTGATGTATACATAATGTATATACGTACATTATAGATACGGTTTCTACCTGGAAATTTGCTTTGATTAAGCCCGTCCTCGGATATCGACTATCAGATACAATTACGCTAAGGAAACGGATAGTTTTACTAATTAATATATGTCAACATTTGTAGTTTTATATGAATTTTGATTTCAGATATTATGTCGATTACATCAACCACACTGTCCAACTGGTACTTTATTTTATCGATCCCGAAAAGATGAGAAAGGCAAAGCCGACCTCGGCGGCATTTGCAACCAGAGCGTAAAGACGAACGAAATGCCGCTAAACATGTTGAACAGCGTGCTAACGATTTTGCCAAGCTCGCCTCGCTTGTTTACATAAATATTTAAGAAGGAGAATGGACCGACTAATTCGTTTTGACACGATTTACATAAACCTCTTGAAGCGATACTCTTGCAGTATTAGTATAACAATACGGAGGAAAGGGTTTGTTACAATGTTATATAATAAATAATGTAACAAGACTCTTTAGTTAAAATAACTTTGAAGCAATGGTATGATTATGTAATAAAACAAATTCATCACGCTATTTTACTTGTTAATGTGTATGTATATATATATATATATATATATATATATATCTTCATATAAATCTGAGTGATGTTTCTCTGTCCGTTACGTTTTTATGTTCGTTAACTCCTCCTAGACCGTTGGTGCAAGGGCAACGAAACTCAAACCAGCAACTCCCCTAATCCCACGGAATGTCCTAGGGGGTCAATTTTTTTAAGGGCTGCCTAATTGGGGCCCAACTGACCCCGCCCCCATTTTTACTGCATTTTAAACTAGATACAT
>NC_069006.1:23575372-23582952 GCF_001194135.2 Octopus bimaculoides
TATATATATATATATATATATATGCATGTATATATGTGTTTGTATGTATGTATGTGTGGGTGTGTGTATACAAAGTGACACCATCCCTTGTAGCATATCTATTATAACTCTAAGTTTCATGCGGAAATTAGGCAATATAACTCGTGTTTTCAAGATGGTATTTGAAAAACATGCTGTGTGTGTTTTTAAAGGTAAATTGTTTGAAATCATGTACAGTTTATATATAAAGAGAGAACGGTAGTCTGTATTTGGGCAAAAAGCATTTATACCGAAAGGGATGAAAGCGCCTAATACAGAGATTTTATCCAATTCCTGATTTCTTTTTATTAATACCACACACACACACACACACACACACTTAATAATATGCATATGTGTGTATGTTTAATATATTTATATACATATTCCATTCTGTTCACCCACCTGAATAATCCATTCCTGACATATCTATGCTAGTTGACATACATACTTACACATTCCCCCCCTCTCTCTCTCCTTGTCTGTCTGTCTGTCTGTCTATCTAATCTATATATCTATCTATCTGTCTGTCTATCTATCTATCTATCTATCTATCTATCTATCTATCTTTCTCTATATATAATATTCATATAATGTATGTATATATAGATATAAATGTGTGTGTATATATATATATCATACAAGAAACATGGTAAACATGTGGAAGAACGGTCAGACAGTTACTAAAACCAGAATGTATTTAAATTTAGCTCCAGAGAAAGATTTTTGGTTTTTGCTTGCGTATATTTATACCAGAATTATACAAGGTAACGCATCGACAGACATGTTGTGGTGGTGGTAGGAGGGGGAAGGGTCAGGAGAGGTGATGATGATAACGTTGGTGATGATGGTGGTGGTAATTGCAATGGTCGTGGTGTTGCTGGTGGAGGTGTACATGACGATGAAGAGAAGAAGAGGATGATAGTGGTGATGGTGGTGGCGGCGGAAGTGGTGGCAGTAGTGCTGGTGGTGGTGATGGTGCTGTGGTTGCTTGTGGTAGTGATGATGGTGCAGAGAAGGAAGAAGAAGGTGGTGGTGGTGCTGCTGCTGCTGCAGTTGCTGCCGCTGGAGGTGGTGTTGGTGCTGGAGACAGCCTATTACTTATTATATTGGTCTCTTCTGCTGAACCACCAGGTTACATACACACACACACACACACACACACACACATATATATATATATATATATATATATCATCATCATCATCATCATCGCTCAACGTCCGCTTTCCATGCTGGCAAGGCTAATACTCTTTCTTTATCAAACAGCGAATATGAATACACACACACACACACACACACACACACACACACACACACACACACACACACACACACATACATACATGCATGCATTTTTGTTTTGATCTCATATATTTATTACAGATCTTTCAAGATTAATATCACAGTAAATTAGGTCTGCAGTGACGTATCTACTTTAAGTAAAATGCACAGATTGCTATTTTAAATTAATAATCCTTTTTTAGCAAACACCTAATATAAATACACACACACACACACACACCTACATGCATTCATGTGTGTGTGTGTGTGTGTGTGTGTGTGTGTATTTCACTAGCCTATATTGGCAAAAGAAGCAATCGTTGGCACAGAAGCCAAGGTGCCGGTGCTTTACAGCAGAAACTCTTCCATTATTCAACAGGAACCAAACCAGCCTCACTTCCATAAACATTGACGGCGGCACAGAGCTAACAGCAGCTTAGACAATGTAGTGTTTTTCTAGATTTGCTAACGTAAGCAGAACTGGTGATGCTGACTCGAAAGAAGCTTGTATAACCTTTAGACAGAAACACACTTTGATAAATTGCCAAACAGTTTTATACTAACATACACACACATATGTATGTATACATGTGTATTTCTACACACACACACACATACATGTATTCATCTATCTCTCTCTCTATACACACACACACACACACCTATATCTCTATCTAGCAATCTGTATATATATATGTATATATATATATATATTCATCTACGCATACATATGCATACATTTATAAGCTCTTGGCCTTTGAGTCACTCTGAAAACTTCTGTTATTAATAATAATGATAATAAAAATAATAATACATGTATGTGTGTGTGTGTGTGTATGCTCATGTTGTTGACGTCATAAGAATTTCATGTACTTCTGAGAGGATGTGAAATATTTCTTGTTTGGAACAGTGTTTCTTGAAGCACATCACATAATGCTATAAAGAACAGCACATAAATATTGATTGAAAAAAAAAAAAAAAGGTCAAAGGCTGCCTTTGGGACTCAAACCCCCCTTTCTCCTGTAAACATGACAGATGTTTTACCATTGTACCAAAGCAATCCTTGAAATTTCTCTTTTCATTTTAGATACTTTATTCTTATCAATGAGATTTTTATGTTGTTGACGTCAGAAGAATAAATAAAATAAACTTTCAAGAGGACTTAAAATATTTCTTTCTTTGGATCAGCTCAATATTCACATGCTGTTCTTTAGAGCTTTCTTTATATTCTGATGTTCTAAGTTCTAATTTCCACCTTGCATCACCAAGAATTTATATATATATATGTATGTATGTATATATAGACTAGCTGGCCCTGTGCCGTCCAAAATGACGGCTAATTGTGGTATTTTATATAGAAGGACAAAAGATAGAATATGGATCGTAATTCAAATTAATACACTCCTCAATGTTATCTAATGGTTCTCTTTTGAGATGAGACTGGTATCCCATTGAGAGGGATGCTGTGACCTTGATCACTTTTACACCCCACCAAAAACCAAGTAACCCATCCCAAAAGTCCTAGGACTTGAGACAGTGCGTTTACGTCCCTGTAACTTAGTAGTTCAGCAAAAGAGTCCGATAGAATAAGTATTAGGCTTACAAAGAATAAGTCCTGGGGTTTATTTGTTTGAATAAAGGCAGTGCTCCAGCATGGCCGCAGTCAAATAAAAAGAATAAAAGAATAAATATTACATTACAAAATATTTTCTAAACAGCATAAAGTACTTTTTTTTTCTTTTTTCCTTTTTGCCAATGGTTAATTTCTATTATCTTTGTCCATTGCCAGACCTGGAACCGCGTTGCGTGGCTTCAAGTTATGTCGTGTCCTGCTGTGGTTTGCCGTTTCTTAATCAATTTACCAATACAAATTTATGATCGATTTTATAGTAATGGCATCTCTATTGCGATATTTGTTCTCAAATATATGCAATAATGGTTGTAGTTATAGAAATAACGGTGGTGCTAGCTTTGTTTTGGTAGCTTTAGTTTTTGCATCATTATTACTATAGCATCTGAATAGAAAATAGTATGATGCTCACAGCTGGATTGCCTTTGATCAATGTTAATTTTTATCAGAACTAACCTGGGGCCCAACAACAACAACAACCACCTCAACATGACTCAAATCCTTTCTGATAATTACTATTATTTTTTTCTTTCTTTCGGAGTTTGTTTTCCTCCTGTTTATTTTTCCATCTTCTTCATTTTATTCCAAAACAAACATGTCCTACCAACTACTAACTGTCGCATTAGATCAGTTTTTTTTTCCAACATACCTCGTTATTGCTAGCTATGGTCACACCGGGTTATTCCACCAAAGAATTTTCACTAACATCAATTGTTCTACACTGTTGGTTCTCAGCCATTTTTTTTTTGTACCTATGGGACTCTGGACCCCTTTGATTACTATTTTATTCTGGTGGACCACAGAGGATGCACAAAACGTCATACTTTACTTTTGAAAATCTTTTTAAATAAGTGAAACCGGTTAAGTTAATAGATACTTTTAAGACTCCTGCATTTTCAGATTGTTTTCATTATATATGTATGTGTATATATATATATATATATGTATATGTATGTATGTATGTCCATATATATATATATATGTACACACACACACACATATATGTGTGTGTGTATATATATATATGTATATATATATATATATATACAGTCACCCCACCACATACAGACGAGCAGTTATCATCATCATCATTATCATCATCGTAATCATAATTTACACATTAACACAGAAGCATTTGTATGTATCTATTTGTGTCCGTTGATCTTTGTTAGCAGCAATCTCTCTCTCTCTCTCTCTCTCTCCTTACTTCCCCCCTCTCTCTCTCTCTGTCATTCTCTCTTTCTCTCTCTCTCTCTCTCGCTAATACCATCTCTATTTTTGGAGTCAATATAGCAAGAATGACGCCCACACATGCCAGACGAGTCACTGCTCACTGACATCATTCAACCAATTTCTATTTTGGTAACAAGCAAAGAGAGTTTAATGCACAAATTATCGTTGTTTAAGCTAAACTGTAAGAAGTGGGGGGGACGATGCTGCCAGGAGGGGGGTGGGGGTGGAATCAAAAATTTTTTCGGCGCGGCGGTGGGTGGATGGGTGGGTTAGAATTTTTGGGTTTTTCTACTTTCATTTCTGTTTTTTTTTTGTTTCTTTATTATTATTATTTTTCTTGATGGGGAGAAGGGATTGTTTTTTCTACATTCCCCGTAAATTTAACGAAATATATTCATCACATATATATATATTTCGCCCTTTATATTTGGATGAAAGCCACACACTGACATTTTTCTCTTACATACACATATGTACATACATTCATACATACATATATGCATATATATATATATATATATGTGTGTGTGTGTGTGTGTGTATGTGTGTGTGTGTGTGTTTATATATATATACACACACACACATGTAGTAGAATATAATTGTAATATACTTATTAGTCAGTAAGTTTAACAAACTCATTCATGTAGCATTAACTTTGGTACGAATTTGTTTGCATATGACTAGTTTTTATTATCATTCTTGTTGTTGTTGTTGTTGTTAAGGAAGGGAGCTGGCTGAATCGGTAGCACGCCTGGCAAAATGCTTAGTGGCATTTCGTCTGGCTTTTTGGTTCTAAGTTCAAATTCCGCTGAGGTCGACTTTGCCATTCATCCTTACAGGGTCAATAAAACAGGTACCAGTTGAGTACTGGGGGGGGGGGATCAATGTAATTGACTAGTCCCCTCTCCCAAAATTTCAGGCAGGTGTCTTCTACTATAGCCTTGGGGCCGGCCAAACACTTGTGAGTGGATTTGTTAGACGGAAACTGAAAGAAACTCATTGTATATATATGTGTGTGTGTGCGAGTGTTTTTGTGTCTGTTTGCACCCCCCCACCTCACCCGACATCACCGCTTGACAACCAGTGCTGGTGTGTTTACATCCCCGTGACTTAGCAGTTCTGCAAAAGAGACCAATAGAATAAGTTCTCAAGCATTAAAAAAAAAAAAGTCCTAGGGTCAATTTGCATGGCCGCAGTCAAATGACTGAAACAAGTAAAAGATAAATAAAGAATGAAACAGAAAGAATAAAAAAGAAAGAAAGAATGAATGAAAAGAAAGAAAGAAACAAACAAACAAAAATATTCTCCAAACTCATTCAAAGGAAATAGATGAAATTATCGTGAAACTTGATCTGCAAGTGAAACCCCACCAGGGTGGGACCAACAAATGCTGTTGACTTTAGAGATTTAGCAGAGCATGTCAACAGAACTACTTATAATACTCTAATGCCACCCGTTTATTATAAGAAGCTATGGATGGAAAGGGAGACCTCCACATGGTCACTTGGACAGCTAGAAATAGCAGTGAAGTTTCCTCAAATCACGCTTTTTGCATGACACCAGCACGGTTTAAGATCATTCAGCTGAAGAGGGGTGTATGGGACATGCCCATATGCAACGACAGCCACAATTTTACTGAGCTTGACATGTCTTCTCAAGCACAGCAAATCGCCAGAAGTTTCAATCCATATTCATTTTGTTTATTCTTCTACACATTTCAGTCGTTTGACTGCAGCCATGCTGGAGCAGCACCTCAAAGGTTGCACATCTGCAGCAGGAGTGAGATTTAATTTACAGATGGGCTGAGGATAATGTTATGCATATATATATATATATATATATATATATATATATATGTATGCAAGGATGTTAGGATCCACAATGAGCAGAACTTACCTGCAGGTATTGGTAGTGCAAATCAGAGGTGCAATCTGTGTGGGTGTTTTTTCAAAACACTGTCTGGTTTAAAAAGCCACATCAGACGCCATGAAAGGGCTAAGGTGTAGGTGCAGGAGGTGGTCAAACTCTGTTTAAGGAGTAGACAACCACCATGCAAATATATACAATATATATGTATATATACAATATATATATAGTTTGACAACCGGTGTTGGTTTGTAACTTTGCGTCCATGTTACCTAGCGTTCGGTAGGAGTGACTGATAGAGAAAGTATAAAATTTAGAAGAAATAGTAGTACTGAGGTCGATTTGTTAGACTAAAAATCTTCAAGATGGTGCCCCAGCATTGCCACAGCACCTCAGATATTGCTCTTCCAGATACCCAACCTACAAAAAAAAAAAATAGACAGATAAGAGGGAACGATCACGGTTGGAACGGCTTTGAACATAGGCTAATCAACAACAACAACAACAACCAAATGAACAAAAACGAAGAACGAGTCCTTATTAAAAGAAAAAAATCATTAAATACTTAAAACTACTTCCTTCTCGTCTAACACCTTCGTCACTTTCTTGACGATGTCTCACCGCCATATTGCAACAAATTAAAATGTCTTACTTGCAAACAAACTCTTTTGAACTTGACTCACTCGAAATTGAAACACTTTTACACTTCATGCTCCTCTGATACTTATTTATTTATGCATGCATTTGTTTGTTTATTTGTTTGAGTATACACATCTGTCTGTGTGTCTGATTCATCAAAGGTATGTTCTAACATTTACCAAGAGAAGTGGGTAATTGACATTAGCGGCTTTTTTAAATTTATTATTTATTCGGTAAGAGAGAACGATGTTAAGTAAGACAGGAGTATGTGTGTGCGTATACACACACACACACACACACACATACACATTTATATATATACATATGTGTACAGTAATCCTTCAACTATCGCGTGTTACGTTCCAAAACACGCCGCAATAGGTGAAAATCCGCGAAGTAGAAACTACCTTTAATCAAAGATGTTTTAAGCCACGATAATCTCTAAACAAGAAAGAGAATGAAAGAATATATATATGTGTGTGTGTGTATTTGTGTTCGTTCCATCACCACCACTTGACAACCAGTGTTGGTTTGTTTTCGACCCCGTCAACTAGCAGTTCGGCAAAAGGCAACGAAACATGCCCTAGGAGTCGATTTGTTCGATTAAGCCTTTCAAAGCAGTGCTCTAGCATGGCCGCAGTCAAATGACTGAAACAAGTTGAAATGTAGAGTATTTCACTGGTTAATGATGACGCAGCCTCACATAGGGGGCGCTGCAAAGATTAGAAAAACAACGATGGTGAAGCAATTGTCATATTTAATGAAAATAAGATGGTTTTTTCGACTTCTTTTTTAAAGCTTGTCCAACGTCAATGGCCAACAAGGAAGAATTATTTCGTTGTAAGGTTTATTTTGTTTGCTGATTAATAAAAGGAGTGGAGGGGCAGAACATTTCATTAACATTTTGTTG
>NC_069006.1:23583615-23585947 GCF_001194135.2 Octopus bimaculoides
AGTACTTATTCTATCGGTTTCTTTTGCCGAACCGCTAAGTTACGGGGACGTAAACACACCAGCATCGGTTGTCAAGCGATGTTGGGGGGACAAACACAGACACACAAACACGCATATATATACATATACATATATACGACGGGCTTCTTTCAGTTTCCGTCTACCAAATCCACTCACAAGGCTTTGGTCGGCCCGAGGCTGTAGTAGAAGACACTTGCCCAAGGTGCCACGCAGTGGGACTTGTGGTCTGGGGTTTCTTGGAGAATTGTTGGTCTTAGAGGGCACACAACGGTCACGATCATTCCGCCTTACCCCGTCACCCACCTTCTATGACTAATTAATTGTAGAAAAGTATCGTGCGCGTGTATATATATACTGTGTGTGTGAAACTACTGTATGTATATATATAAAAAAAAACGGGAATAATATAAGGAAAAGAAATTCCACGCTGAGGACGAACGGAGTCTGACAATATCAATCTCCACTGCCAAAAATGTATGTGTGCGTGTGTATGTTAGTGTATATGCGAGTGGATGTGTGTGTGTGTGTGTGTGTGTGAGGATATGCATTTATGTATGTGTGTGTGTGTGCGTGCGTGTATATGTATATATACACACACACACACACAGACGCACACACATATATATACATACACACAGATACGGAGGAAATATGTTTGTGCATGTGTGTGTATGCGTGCGCGCGAGCAGCATGTTCACTCATACACACATACGCGCACACTCACACATACGCGCACACACTCACACATACACACAGATGGTAGATAACAAATGATCAGGTTTTGGACGAAAAGGAAAGAGAAAGAAAGAAAGGTGAGGAGAGGAGGGGAGGGGAGAGAGAGAACACTGAAAGCGAAAGTAATTAATGGAAAAGGAAAGAAAGAAAGAAGAGAATGAGTAGAGATAAAAAAGGAAGAGGAAAACAATGAATGGATGATAGTGAGGGGAGGGGAAATGTGTGTAGGGAAGGAGGGAAGATTGGTAGTGGTGGAGGTGATGGTGTCTGAGACGGTGTTGTTGTTGTTGTTTTGTTAGAGATTGTTTAAAATTCCTGTTGGAGGCCAGAAAAGAATAGAATAAAAAAAGACATCGTTAAATTTTCGGGAGAAACACCGTCTCACATTTGGCTTCTCCATCTCTAGCAATTTATTATTGTTGATCTTGTTGATGTTGTTGTGTTGGTGGTGGTGTTCACGTAGTTATTTTTGTAATGTTGCTGTTGTTGTTGTTGTTGTTAAGTGGAATTGGTGGCACTGCAGGTGGCTTGTTGTTTTTAATCATCACCATCAGCAACATCATCACCACCACCACCACCACCACCACCATCATCATCATCATCACCACTATCATCAAAACTTTTAGAATTTCTGATGTTGATGATATTGACGTCTGGCGGAATCGTTAAACACGTCGGACAAAAGTGCTTAGCGCTATTTTCGTTTGTCTCTTACGTTCTGAGTTCAAATTCCGCCGAGGTTGACTTTGCCTTTCATCGTTTCGGGATATTAATAATAATAATAATGATAATAATTTTGGCATAAGTCGGCAGTTTCGGGAAAAGGGCTAAGTCGATAACATCGACATCAGTATATCCCTGGTACTTATTTTATCGATCCCGAAAGGATGAAAGGCAATGTCAACCTCTGCAGAATTAGGGCTCAAAACATAAAGACGGACAATATTTTTAGCAGCATTTTGTCCGGCGCGCTTTAATAAACCTTTCTACTGGAGGCACAGGGCCTGAAATTTGGTGGGAGAGGACTAGTCGATTACGTCGACCCCGGTGTTCCACTGGTACTTAATCTATTGACCTCGGAAGGATGAAAGGCAAAATCGACCTCGGCGGAATTTGAATCCAGAACGTAACGACGTGCGAAATGCCGGTTCCAGCTCCAAGAATGCTCGATTGAACTAACAAACCTAAGATCAAAAACATTTCAGCCATGACCATCCCGTTGACCATTGTGTCCTTCCTTCGGCCTTATCATAACATGCGATCTCAGCGAAACTATCCGGTATTTCTAGCAGATCTAGAGCTCACGTAAAAGGCTTCCTTGTAGACTCAGGTGAGGCCGCTTATTAGCAGTGATGGCGGTGATGGCGGTGGTGGCGGTGGTGGCCTCGGTGGCGGCTTGTTTTTCTTCCGAGTTAAAATTGATGATGCTATTCGCAATGGTGGTATTGGTGGTATTCAGGCGAGTGGGGATAAGTGTGTGTGTGTGTGGGGGGGGGGTTTAGGATTTTTGCAGAGTTAAAATTGATGGTGTTATTTGCAGCGGCGGCAGAGGTGATGTTGGTGATATTGATATTTG
>NC_069006.1:23586198-23589773 GCF_001194135.2 Octopus bimaculoides
TCTGCCAGAAATCTTCTTCTTCCTCTTCTTCTTCTCTTCCACTTCTGTTTTATATAATTTCGGCTGATGCCTCCTGGCAGCCAACTGGAAGAAGAGGAGAAACAGAACGAAAATGAAATCCTTCTTGACGTAAGAAAACGCTGTGAAAAACAAGAGCAAAACCTATACATACATACACGTGTATATAAATATATATATATATATATATACACACACATATGTACTTATAATGAAATCTACGTTGGCTGTAAAAAAATTGAATTAAATATAAAACAAATAAATAAAATTGAAAAAAAAACACGAGGAATACAAAAGAAAGAAGAGAAACGAACAGAAGGGGATTGCCGAATATGGCAACTCTTTCACTCTGGAGAGAATGTGATGGAATTATTTGAATAATGTTTTGCGATTAATCATCAATAGAATGACGAGTTAACGAGGGATGGTTTACTCTCTTAGTCGTCTATTATAATTCCATTCCGTCTTGGATGTTTTGTACTTTAGTCGCAGACACTCTATTATAATTCCATTCCTATCCTGGATGTTTCGTGGGTTACACTTAATCTTCTATTTTAATTCCTTTCACATCTTAGAAAGTTTAGTATCTTCATCTTCCTTCTTTTTCTTCTGTTATGATTCCATTTCCTTCTACGGTGTCTTATATTTTAGTTTCGGCCATTTTCCCTTTTTTTTTTTTACCAACGAATCCTTTTGGTTCTCATTTTTCACTCGAATGGAGGAGCCCCAGAGCCATTCGTTGTTTAAAATAATCATATTATATTTTTGTGATTAAATTCTTTTTTGTTCTTTTGCTAGTTTCAGTCGTTTGACTACGGCCATGCTGGAGCACCGCCTTGAAGAAGTTTTAGTCGAATGAATCGACCCCAAGACTTAGTTTTTAAAACCTAGTATCTATTCTCTTGGTCTCTGTAACCGAACCGCTAAGTTACGATTGTCAAGCGGTGATGGAACAAACACAGACACAAAGACACACACACACACACATACCAAATCCACTCGGAAAACTTTGGTCGGCCCGATGTTACAGCAGAAAACACTTGCCCAAGGTGACACGCACACACACATAGAGGCACAAATATGTGATTTATTGTGAAATGGCGGCGGTGGTGGGGGAAGTGAAGCTAAAAGACTCTCTGTGTCTAAATGTTTGGTGTCTGTGTGTTTGTATGTTTGTGTGTGTTTGGGCGTCTGTTTGTTTACGCCCGCGCGCGAACGTTCACACACTCGCGACGTACATACATTAACCTGTTTGCCAGCCTGACCGACTCACTGACTCACTGACTTACTGACTCATTGCTGTGTTGTTTGATTAATGACGGAAATCGGAGTCAGCACAAGGTCAGCGTCTCAGTCGATATATGTCTGCTTCTCACATGGAGGGAACCATAACAGATGGCCTGCTTATATTTAAGATATATCGTTTATTTGTTGCTGTTGTTGTTCATGTTGGTGGTGGAGTTTGGCCTGGGTCATCTCTCAAAGCAATCAGAAGCATTCCAGCCGTAGCCACCCCCTCTGTTTCTTTACGTTTAGCAGCTGTGGCAACAGACGACCTTTTTTATACGAAGATATACCTGTTATTATGGATGTTATTGTCGTTGTTGTTGGTGGTGGTCGTGGGAGGAGGTTAACTAGGTCATCTCTCAATGAATACACATTTGGTCCAAAGCATTCCAGTCGTGACTCTCCCTTCTGCTTCTTTACGTTTAGCAATTATGACAACAGACGACCTTTCTATACGAATACTTACCTGTTATTATGGATGTTACTGTCATTGTTGGTGGAGGTGATCGTGCAGGTGGTTAACTAGGTCAGCTCTCAATGCAATCAAAATCATTCCAGTCGTGGCCATCCACTCTGTTTCCTTACGTTTAGCAATTGTGGTAACAGACGACCTTTCTATACGAAGACATACCTGTTATTATCGATGTTACTGTCATTGTTGTTGGTGGTGGTCGTGGGGATGGTTAACTAGGTCAGCTCTCAACGTAATGAAAAGCATTCCAGGCATGGCTATCACCTCTGTCTCTTTATGGTAAACAGCTGTAACAACAGATGATCTGTTTATGAATATGTTATTATCAGTGTTACTGTTGCTAATGTTGTTGGTGCTCGTGGTGGTTAACTAGGTCAGCCCTCAATGAGTATACATATCATCAAAAGCATTCCAGCTGTGGCCACCACCTCTGTCTCTTTACGTTTAACAGCTGTAACGACAGGGGGGCGGGGCTTCCTTATATTTATTGTTATCGATGATCTTGTTGTGGTGGTTAGCCTAGATCTGCCTTCAATGAATAGACATGATGAAAGGGCATTCCAGCTGTGACCATCGCCTCTGATTCTTTTCATATAAGAGCTGTAGCAATATATGTATATAAAGAGACTCACCTGTTGTTACAGATCTTAAATGAAAAGAATCAGAGGTGATGGTCACAGCTGGTATGCCTTTTGTTATTACCGGTGTTACTTTGTTGCCGTTGTTGTTGTTGTCTAGCCTAGGTCAACCTTTAATGAGAAGACATACGATCAGAAGCATTCTAGGGGTCACCATTACGTCTGGTTCTTCATGCTTAGCAGCTGTAACAACGGACGATGTCCTTAAATGGAAATATGTTTCTTATTGGTATGACTGTTGTTGTTGTCGGAGGTGGTATTTAGACACCTGGGCAAGTGTCTTCTACTATAGCGTCGGGCCGACCAAAGTCTTGCCAGTGGATTTGCTAGACGGAAACTGAAAGAAGCCCGTCGTATATATATGTATGTATATGTTTGTGTGTTTGTTTCTTAATGTCCCCCTCATCACTTGACAACCGATGTTGGTTTGTTTACGTCCCCGTAACTTAGTGGTTCGGCCTAAGAGACCGAAAGAATAAGTACTAGGCTCACGAAGAGTAAGTCCAGGGGTCGATTTCTTCGACTATAAGGCGGTGGCTCCAGTATGGCCATAGTCAAACTGATTGAAACAAGTAAAAGGATAAAGGAAAGAAAGAAAAAATATATATGAACACACAGGCAGAGATGCAAACACAATAAGACGCACGCATACACACACACACGTCGTCAGACAGATACACACCGGTCGTTGATCGTTGTCTAACATCACATGTCATTCTTCCGTTATCTTATTTTCTACTAACAAGAAAAGCGATAGCTATTTTCCTAACACATACACACACACACACACTGTCGGATATACTTTCAGAAAGTCACATGATATTATGAGTCAACGAGGGAGCCGGTACGTGGTCGATCGGCCTGCTGGATATAGCAGCCGAATCCCTCAAATCATACGCCAGTGTCTTAACAAAGGGGAGAGGGCCATATTGGACGATAGCTTTTAGGTCTCCAGTTTAGGCAAGCGACCACGCCCTGGGAGGGGAGGACATGCTGTAGCACAGCCTTCGATATCCTCACAACGACTTTGACCATGGATCTGCTCGATCCAAAGTCAGCCTGGGGTTAAATAACAATAACGTGATACATTATCTTGTTTTTCATACGTACAAACACACACACGCAGGGGCACACACACACACACACACACACACACACAC
>NC_069006.1:23589886-23590645 GCF_001194135.2 Octopus bimaculoides
ATATATATATATATATATATATATATATATATATATAAACACGCATATATATATATATCCACGCAGACATGCACACGCAATACATTCCTGCACACTGACGTGTACACATATACATACATGCACAAAGTCATATACTCACGCGTACACTGATACACACACGTTTATGCTCATATATAAACATTCTCACCAACACACATTCCCATACATTGGTGTGCACGTACACTCGTACAGACATTCACTCACACACATACATACATACATGCACTTACACGCATACACACTTACACACACATACATACATAAATGCACTCTTACGCACATACACATTTACACACGCACGCATACACAAATGCACACGTACACACATATGCACTAAGACAAACACATACGCACTTACACACACACACACGTGCTTACTGTACCAACGCGATGCTTTTGATTCTCTCTTAGGCTGAATGCGGTTTTTTTTTTTCTTTTTTGTTCAAATATTTTCAGAGGAAGGAAGAAAGGGTTGAAAGAAGCATCGACATAGCTTTTTAACATCCAAGAACAAAGAGTTTCGACAGAAGAAAGAAATACGCTAGCACACACACACACACACACGCGCCCTAACCCACGTGGGTTTTCTTGTTGGCTCTCATCTCATTTTCATTTCTTTTCTTCTCTACTTTAGTTTCCTTCTCTTTCCTGTGTCTCTTGAACTTGCCTCCTGTGTCCGACGAAAGACTATATCCGAAACGTTATACTCGTACTTTAGAA
>NC_069006.1:23592365-23595025 GCF_001194135.2 Octopus bimaculoides
ATATATATATATATATATATATATATATATATATATATAGAAAATGGAGAAAACCACAGTTTAACCAGCACATCGGTTGGACCAAATTTATATCATATTTTTTTAATACAAAGCATGACATAACAAAATAAGTGACGTAATATGTCTAACGACCGTTACTGATCAGATTGCCAGACTGCCGTCTATACATAAATGCGAGAATAATTCTTCATCTTCAAAGATGTGTGTGTGAGTGTGGTATATGACCGATGGGGGTTCTGCAATTTCTTGCGAAACAACCTGCACAAATAACTTGTTTTAATGTGATCAAATGTGTGTCCTGTACGTTAGCTCACTCCCTTCGTTAAATCGAGGTCGCCTGCACAGGTGCATGGTATGTCAGACGTCAGATTTCGAAATAATCGGAAAGCGACGTGAAGTGAAGTGTTTTGCTTAAGAACACAAAGCACCACCCAGTTCATGAATTGAAGCGACGAGGTTGCCATCGTAAGTGCTACTACCAAGCACTAGACGAAGACCCTCATCTATCTATCTATCTATCTATCTATCTATCTATCTATCTATTGATGCATGTATGCATATATGTATGTATATTGAAATAATCATATCTAGTATTTTCGAACTTCGCAATACAATGTGTTTGAAGCAGTTCAGTCCTTCTCCGCCTCCGTCAACATACGCACTTAAAGTTTATGATGATTTACAAGATTTGTCAACGGAAGTGTTAAAGTGTAGTGACTTGTAAGATGGATGCAGCTGTTTAAATACGTTGTGAAACGAAAGCCGATAACATACGGAAACAAACGGAATATTAAAAAATGAAATTCGAGACAGTTTACTTAACAGGCCATTTGTATGAAAATAGACACAAATATTTGCCGTTATTAATAGATAATTTTCCAAATAAAGTGGCCACCCATTATTTGGCCATCACAGCTAACTTTAACAAACACACGCCTAAATATGAAATGTGTGTGTGTGTGTATCTTGTTTGCTTTTATGTTCAATTATAATAAAAATTTTACGTTAATCTGATGGGTAACTCTATACTTTTGTAGAGCACAAATTTATTATTCTTATACAAAAATATTGTTCACAGTGACTTCGAAGTTTCGGCCACATAAGCCATCGTCGGACAATACGTGCGCGCATATGTGTATATTTATAAGAAATTAAGATAAAAATAAGTTAATATGACTAGTTCGTAAGGCGGCGAGCTAGGCGAATCGTTAGCACGCCGAGCAAAATGCTTAGCGGGATTTGGTCCGTCCTTATGTTCTGAGTTTAAATTCCGCCGAGGTAGACTTTGCCTTTCATCCTTTCTAGGTCGATAAAATAAGTACCAGTTTGACACTGGGGTCGATGTAATCGACTTAACCCCTCATCGAAAATGGCTGGCCTTGTGGCAAAATTTGAAATCATTTTTATCGTTATTGTTATTGAGCTGGCAGTAAAAGGCTTAGCGGGGTTTTTTGTTGTTGCTAGGAAGCTGTGGTTGAAGCGAATGGCGATTTTATTGAACAACAGTGACATAATGCAACGTTTTCTTCCGTCTAATAGGCCATTTCTTCATAAAAATTGCAACTCGTCCCTGATCACGTAAAAATCTTTAATCAACATCTGCTCAAGTTACTGCTACCTTGAGCCATCCCTGAGCCACATGCACCTTTCTCACTTCACTAAATTTATATCCTCAGCGGTTTTTCAAACTTAAACTCGTAACTTCCTTTCATACAGCTCTTTCATTTCACAGGATTGGATCTTTTCCGCCCTAGCTAGTCTTATTCAAATGCTTTAATTATGGTCGTCATCAGATTATAAGTACTTGTGACCCTGTTAGTCAGCTGACACATGCGCTCTGTTTTAACTTCAATGAAAATTGTATTTTGTAAGTTATACCGCATTTGGGAATCATTAGTTTGCTCATGTTTTCCTAACTAACCTTTATATTTGTAGCTTCGCTTGGATGACTATAATGGATTATTACGATGTATCACAATTTCCTCTTTTTAATGTCTCTGTACCATATATTTACTTTACCGTATCTGTGGCATATATTCATGTTTACTTTACAATTAAACAAGGAGTGTGCTTAAGTGATTGCACATATTTTTATATAAGAAAACCATGTGCATATATATATACATATATACCCGAGTAAGCACATAAATGTGAAACAAGGTGGGGGGAAAAAAGTAGTACTCGAATACCGGAGATAGAGTAATATGCTTTATTACAAAAGCTGCAAAAACATCTCAAAAATGTCAGAAAAACTGCTACTCAAAGTTTCACATTTCTGTTTGGTGGGCAATTATGATCTAGAATCATAACTGCCAGACGAATGGGAACGTGAAACTCTGAGTAGCAGTTTTTTGGCAGTATTTGCCATAATCAAGAATATATATATATAAATATATAAATATTACAAATTAAAAGGGTAAAGATTTATTAATTTATTAATAAATCAACAATTAATAATTTTTACCAAGCCCTTCGGTATGTAAGCACCATTATCGGTGGAGAACTTATTTAAAAGTTCCCATACATTTATAAACATAATTAAGGGATCAGCAAGCATTTGCTTCACCATATACCGAAGTTCAGAAATAGCAGCTAAAAAAGCTGAGACTCCAACAGATAGCATTACTTGTAACTCACAA
>NC_069006.1:23595820-23599811 GCF_001194135.2 Octopus bimaculoides
CCCCCCCCTCCCATCAACATTCCAACACAGTCTCTTCCTTTCCTATCCAGTCCTTGGCCCTTCACTCCTGTTATTTCCAATTTACTGCCCTATCTCGCTTCTCCAGAGGACATTTTTGTGCAAGATATCCATTTTGCTGAAGAGCAACCTACTTGACCAAACCTATTGTTTTTCCCCCTTTTCAAGTCATTCCTTTACATCCTATTTCTGCCAACGCCTGCCCCCATCACACCCCTAACATATCTTTGACCCTTTGGCTTTGAAATGGGATTCTGCATATTGATAAGTTTTCCTTTTACTATTTCAAGTTCATCATCATCATCATCATTATTTAATGTCCGTTGTCATGCCGGCATGGTTTGGACAGTTTGACTGAGACGGCACGCTGGAAGACTGCACCAAATTCCTCTCTGATTTGGCATGAACCAGAAACCAACATAGCTGCAAAATGTGCTACTTAATTACACAGCCATGTTCTACACCTATCCAAACTTCCGTAAGAAAAAAAAATCAGACTATTCGTATTTTTTTACTCTTATTATTGTTTCTGCACTCTGCAACTTTTTAATCCCGTTCAATGTTTCATGGCTGGAGATTTCTGAATAATAATAATAAAAAAAAAAAAAGAAACAGAAAATGTCTGGGTATTCGTAAAAGATATTTTATGAATCTTTCAATACCCTTGACATTCAGTAGTACCCTCTCTCTTTCTCTTTTTCACTTTCTCCTCGTAGCTTCACTCACAACCGACAGCAGAGACCGAAAATTGTGGAGAGCAGAAATGAATAAATAAACGACTGCATAAAATATGTTTACATATTTGTTTTCAAAGGATGACGAGCTGCTATTAAATGTAAATAAAAGGTCATTCACCGACAGAAAAATGAAACAGAGTGAAAACGAAAACGAAAACGAAAACGGAGAAACAAAATGGAAAGAAAATCTAAAGTGTTAAAGAAAGTTCTGGTGTGATTGTGTGGAAAGCAGTTTGCTTCCCGAATCACGTGGTTCCACTTAGGATAAATTCCGGGTTCCGGGTTCCCACTTACTATAAATTCCGGGTCCCCACTTAGGATAAGTGACTTCTATACTGTCGGTGCAACAAAAGTACATCCTGTTTGTCTGTTTGTCTGTATGCATGTATGTAGTTGCGCGCGCGCGTGTGTGTGTGTGTGTGTGAGCAATTTGTGGCTTTGGAGTGTTAACTCCTATTTCCAGGAAGTGGTATTTCGATACTCTAATTTATTTGCATATTTTACCTATACAGGTTCAAGTTGCTAGCCACTTTATTATTACCTCTGCCTTAGCGAAGGCGGAAGTATTGTTTTCAGTTGTGTTTGTTTGTTTGTCTGTCTGTTTGTCCGTGGACAAGATATCTCAAGACCCGCTGGATGGATTCAGATGAAACTTTCAGGGATGTTCGGTCTCGTGACTGGCACAAACTGATTAGATTTTGGGACTGATTCTGTAACATCAAAGCTTGACAACTGGTGTTGGTGTGTTTACATCCCTGTAACTTTACAGTTTGGTGAAAGAGACCGATAGAATATAAGTACTAGGCTGTAAAAAAATAAATCCTAGATTGATTTGTTCAGCTAAAACCCTTCAAAGCGATGCTCCAGTATGACCACAGTCAAAATGACTGAAGCAAGTAAAAGAATAAACGAAATTCTTTTTTTTCATTTTTTTCTTCTTTTTTTTTTTTCATTTTTTTTTTTTCATTTTTTTTTTTTTCATTTTAACTTTCAAATTAAGTGATTTCCTGTGTTTTCTTGCCGGCGGTGGGTGGTGGTGGAATCTTCATTTTATACGACAGCTTCTTTGCTGGTGGTGAATCTGTGATGGTCGTGATAAGACTGCTGAAATGCAACTGAAACTGAGAGATAACGCGATGCTGCAGCTGCTGCTGCTGCAGGGAGATGCTCATTCTTGTATGACTAAATGTATGGAAAACTCTTATATGACAGCAGCACTGGAATGCCGCACGCAGATGAACAAGGACAGCCGTGTGAAGTAGTGATGCACTGTAACAGTGGAGGGAACCTGCGGAAGAGGTAGAGCCAGGAAGACAAGGGAATGAAGCATGATCTTCGAATGTCGGGCCTCACGGATGCAATGATAAGTGGCCGAGACCTTTGACCATATGCCGTGCTCGAGAAGACCCGCCAAGCCAAGTGAGATCCTGATCGTGACCGACGCGTGTGTCGCCTAACTGGCATGCGAGAAGCACCTTTCGAACGTTGGGCTTCAGAAGGCCTGTCGGCCAATTGTGGCCGATGCCAGTGCCGTGTGACTGGCACCCATACCAGTGGGAAGTGTAAAGCACCGTTCGAACGTTGGGCTTCACGGAGCCAGTGACAGGTGACTGAGACTTTTGGGGACGTACCATGGTTGTTAAGCGATATGGTAACAGTTTTAGCAACGCTCTATCATCTCTTATCTAAATCTCGGTGTTTCTCTCTCTTTTTCTTTACCTATGCATTCTACACATCTCCATTTGTATCTATTTATCTATCTATCTATCTATCTACACCGTCTCTCTCTCTCTCTCTCTCTCTCTCTCTCTCTCTCTCTCTCTCTCTCTCTCTCTATCTATACCGTCTCTATCTATCTATCTATCTATCTATCTATCTATCTATCTATCTGTTTATTTGTCTCTTCTCTTCCGCCTAAGCTTCCTAACGACCTTACCAATCTATCTAAATTGCTAGCTATCTGCCCTTAATCTTCTTGCTATCTAGTTAGCTAGCCAGGGCTAACTAGTTAAAACCACAAACACACTCCCTGACTAAAAAACGGAACCAGTTAAACATTTAATAATCCCTACGTTGATAAACATGTCATTACCACATCTAAACTAGAGCTATAATTCCATTTATCTCATTTTATCTTTTCTACCCAAGCCTCCCTTCCCCTAACCGATCTACCTATCTACCTGTCTATCTATCTATCTATCTATCTATCTATCTATCTATCTATCTATCTATCCATCTATCTTCATTCATCGGTGATACTCAGCAGCGAAGTTATTTTCGGAGACCACATCCTGTCCACTTTTTTTTTTCGCTTAGCCAACTCCAGCCCATATATTTATTGCTCTGCTAAGCTTTTGGTCGTTAGCAACATACTTTTAAACCTAAGGGTCAAATATCAATTGTCGGCCCAAATATGTTAACAACTTGGTGAGGGGTAGAAGTACTTGAAAACTCTTCAAAATACAGCTGCGGCTCCGTTTGTAGTGGTGGTGGTGGTGCTATGTAACGCAAACAGTAACAATGTCGTCTTAAAATGAGGTTAATATACAGTCAGGCACACACGGAGTAAGATAATAATAATAGTAATAATATAATGATAATAATAATGATAATAATAATAACTAAGCTGCCAGTAGCCAGCCTATTGTGCAACTTAAGGATCCATATATGTAGATGTATGTGGTCTGGTTTGGTTGGTTTAGACGCATAACAAATGTGCAATTTTTTAAACACATATTTAGGCATGTCTATGTGTCTGTCTGTCAGTCTGTTTCTGTCTCTATCTATCTATCTATCTATCTATCTATCTATCTATCTATCTATCTATCTATCTATCTATCTATCTATCTATCTATCTATGTCTCTCTATCTATCTATGTCTCTCTACCTATCTATATCTGTCTACCTATCTATATCTGTCAACCTATCTGTCTGATCTATCTATCTATCTATCTATCTATCTATCTATCTATCTATCTATCTATCTATCTATCTATCTATCTATCTATCTGTCTGTCTATCTACCTGTGTATCTACCTGTGTATCTACCTATGTATCTATCTGTATGTCAGGTCAGACTACTCATCTACCTAACACTCCCGTTATGACTGAATGCCAACGTTTCACGAACTATCTACATGATATCTATCTACCTGTCTATCTATCTATCTGTCTATCTATCTATCTATCTATCTATCTATCTATCTATCTATCTATCTATCTATATATATATATAT
>NC_069006.1:23603785-23605269 GCF_001194135.2 Octopus bimaculoides
CAGGGGGGGGGGGGCTGGCATCGACCACGTTCGGATGGTGCTTTTTACATGCCAGACAGATAGACAGCGAGACAGATAGATAGACAGACAGACAGATGTAATGTTGTAATGTGTGGGAGAGAGAGAGAGAGAATGAGAGAGAGAGACGTAGTTTCAGAACACTGTTATAAAGAAGTGGAGAATGAGTGGAAGAGGGAGAAAAGGTTAAGGAAGAGAGAAAGAGGGGAGGGAAGATGAGAGAGAGAGAAAGAGAGGGAGGGAGGGAGAGTGAGACTTATAGACATGTGGAGGTTATGCATTTGTATTGATGTGTATATGTGTAATTGCGTGTGTGTGTGAGAGAGAGAGAGAGAGGGGGAGGGAGAGGGAGAGATCGTGTATGGATGCAAATGTGTGCGATCATATGTATCTATGTACGCGTAGGTGTGTGTTTGTGTGTGTGTGTGAGTGAGATACACAGAGGTGTGTGTGTGTGTGTGTGTGTACCGCAACAGCTTCAGGAAATGGAGACCGGGAGAGATTGGAATGAGACAGGTAGGCACACAAAGACAAACAGATGGAATGGCAGAATATATAACGTACGAAGGTCTGGCCGACGGGCGGCTATTTAAAGTCATGCGATATGGCAGACGGTGGCAGCGGTGGTGGTGGTGATGGTGGGGCCCCTGTAATAGACGCTGTCAAGGACCATTTATTACACTACATAAATAAACAAGCGAATGCTTGAAGCTCCGGGATGTTTTAGGGGTCATAGGAAATAAGGAAACTTAATAACTATCAACTCTCATAAAACACCTTTCATATTAGGGAGTGAGTGAAGATCTTTCATACCAGGAGTGATTCTATCCGCCATCGTTTTTTTTCTCTTCAGCAACATTTACAAAATTTGCTTTAAACTTTAACGTTTTATATTTTATTATTTACTTGTTTCAGTCATGATGACCTGTCCAACTCATTGCCAGCAAGTTATGAGGACATAAACATACCAGCATCGGTTGTGACTTCTCAGTTGATTACGAGATGTCTAATCTTGTTAAAATTATATATAAATATATTGTTTTACTGTAGTACCTTGGGCAAGTGTCTTCTGGGCCGACCAAAGCCTTGTGAGTGGATTTGGTAGACGGAAACTGAAAGAAGCTTGTCGTGTATGTATATATATATATATATATATAAGATTGACCAGTGACCGGTCTTTCTCAAATACGGATAAGTGAGCTTCTTCTAGCATTTTGACAGACCGATCACTGGTCAATCTTATATACACAAGTACTATAATCTTTTTAGGATCTGAAAAAATTTTTTTCACGAACCTTCTGATTCTTTTAATGAGCTAGTTTCCTGGTATTAAATTGATATTAATTAATATCGAATTTTTACAATATTATGTTAATTATATATATATATATATATATATATATATATATATATGTATGTATGTATGTATATATATATATGTATTTGTGTGTCTGTGTTTGTTCCCC
>NC_069006.1:23605724-23606896 GCF_001194135.2 Octopus bimaculoides
TTTAAATAAAAGAAACCAGTAAACTTATGGAGTGGGAGTGGGAGTGAGAGTGGTGGAGGTGGAACAGGAGGGGTGTATGGAAGCAGGGTGAGGGGTTTACAGTTAAACAAAAACATATATATAAATAAAAAACAACTGGAAAATAAATCAATAAATAAAATAAATGAAACTGAAGGAAAAAAAGAAAACAAAACGTTAATTTCTAAAATTTGCACAAGGACACAAATTTCAGTAAGGAGTGGTGGTGGTGGGTTTGTATAGGGAGCGAATTTACCTCAGTTCATGACTGGTATTTTATGTTATTTCTGTCATCCTTGCAAAGATGCCAGGGGAAGTGGAATCCTTGATGGGAATTGAACCCTGAACACGGCTAAATACTGCTAGGCGTCTTATCTGTCACTTAGTCTCTCAGCTAATTCTTCTTACTATGATGATGATGATGATGATGATAATAATAATAATAATAACTGCTCTGATGCAGTACCAGGCAGTGGCTCTCATGGCTTCTGATCTTAACTGATTGGAAGTGTTATCATCGACATTCTTTCGTCTTGGTATAAAAGATGGCCTACAGCAAATATTCTGCTCAATACCACAGATTTGCTGGTCATTTGTTTGACCTTAACCAGTTGAGCATGTCCCTTGGTGGCTGACATTATATAAAAATGTATATAAATATATAAACAGATACTTATGTGTGTGTATATAATATATATATATATGAATAAAGATACAAATACATATACATGCATATATATAAATACATACATATCTGTATGTGTGTGTATATACAAACACACACGCACGCACACACATATACATGTCTATATATTTATATACGTACATATACACATGCACACATAGATATACATACATACACAGTCTCACACACATACTCATACATACATATATAAATACATACACACACACACATATATATGTAAACACACACACACACAAATGTGAGAGAAAGGAAGAAGCAGACAATGAATCTGTTTATTTTTAGTAATAAAAATATACAAAGCCACCATTTTTTCCAGCAACATGTCACATTAGCATTTCAACTATTTCAAAGAATTTCATACATAACCAACACCAAATTCTTCAAACTCAAACTCTGAGAGGAGTTAGAAATACCAAAAAATATCAAAAATCACCCCCCCCCCCCCCCC
>NC_069006.1:23606906-23608943 GCF_001194135.2 Octopus bimaculoides
AAATATCCTCCTACCTAGCACATTTTTAAAAAAAAATAAACAATATGTATTTATATTATCCTGGTAAATATCACATCAAACCTCCTGAAAGCCTTATCTACCATCAGAGTATTACATAAATTGGCTTTGGCAGAGAGAAGGAATTCATGTAGGTCACCCATTTTCATCTGGTTAAGTTTATATATATATATATATGTGTGTGTATAAAGATATAGTTATGTATGTATGTCTGTATCTATCTATCTATCCATATAGAGGGACTGGGGAAGATGGACACATACACCCCACAGACAGACTAGCGCACACATGCATGCACACACATATACATACAGTCTAACACACACAAACACGCACACACACACACATGCACAAGTGCACATACACACACAGATACACCCACACATCTATAGAAGTGTACATGTGTACACATGCATACACATGTATACGCACACATTTGTACACACATGCACACAAACACAAAAGTGCATGTGCACATGAACACAAAAGTGCACACACATACATAAATATACACACACATGTATCCAGTCATACGCACACAAACTTCCTCAATCATATAATTTGGTACATAATTAACAATTCCTATTAAGAATGTAATTTGACAGCAGTAAATATTTATCCTAGCCTTTAGTAGTCATTACATATAGTTAATTTAGAATTGTTAATTAAAATTAATTAACGATGCTCTTGTTAATTAAAATTGATTAATAATAAATGAGTTCAGCACCAATCATGGTTCTAGTCAAAAATCTGTTGGAATCAAAAGAAGAAAAAAAATGGCCCATTCACCTGTGGTAAATGGTGGTGGTGGTGGTTATGATGATGATGATGATGAGAGCCAAGCGGGTGGCAACCTGAAACAGTTTGGGAACCACTGGGTTAAATGATGATGATGATCATTATGGTGATGGTAATGATGATGATGATGAGAGCCAAGCGGGTGGCAACCTGAAACAGTTTGGGAACCACTGGGTTAAATGATGATGATCATCATTATGGTGATGGTAATGATGATGATGATGAAATACAACTGGCTTCTTTCAGTTTCCGCCTACCGAATCCTCTCACAAAGCTTCGATTGCACATGTCCAAGGTACCATGTTGTGGGACCGAACCGAAGACTATGTTGTCGGGAAGCAAACTTCTTACCACACAGCCCAATTTTTAAAGAATATTTCAGCTGTGAATAATATTTCAGGTTTGACGCATTGCTTATAATTACACACGAGGCTAACGACATGGTCATGCGATATTTTCATTTTATTGCTAACGAACTTTAATTAGTGAGTCATGAAAAATTTTATATTCAAAAAGCATGTTGCTAATGCTAATAGTTTGGAAAGCTCTGTTTTACTGGATTTAATCTAGATTGTTCTACGTGCAAGTTTCAAATCACACAAGGCTTTTTATCTTTGGTCTCTGGCGGTGGGGGAACGATAGATAAACAACTGATAATTGGAGGGGGAGGGGATTGATAGATAAATTAATAATAATTAGAGGTGTGGGAGGGGGGAAATACAGTTGAGAAGGAAAAGAACAATGTTAATGAATGACTAATACTATCTTTTTTCCTTTTTTATGGCAATACACACACACATTTATTTGTATTTGTTTTGCAAGATTCTTGATGTGAAATCATGTGTTGAAGCAAATATTGTTACATTCAGGGATGGTCATCTTGTCAAAAGACTCATGATTCTTTGGAGACATTCCATCCTGCAATACAAAGCCTAATGTTTCTGGCTTCATTTATGAACTTCAGTATTTCAACGGAAATAATGATGAGTCATAAAAAGTTGAATATTTTTCACTATTTTGTATGCAACGTGAAGTTTCCCCTATTTCAGGGAATGCTATTTGTAACCCAGGAGACATTCCATCCTGGAATACAAAGCCTCATGTTTCCTGCTATACTGGCAATTTTCAGTATTTCAACGGAAATAACGATGAGTCACAAAGAGTTGAATACATTTCACTATTTTCTATTCAATCTGAACTTTTCTGAATATCAAGGAGTGT
>NC_069006.1:23609043-23620708 GCF_001194135.2 Octopus bimaculoides
TTACTTGTTTTTTTTTTTTCTTTTTTCAATTATTTATCTTGAACTCCACCACTTAGGTGAAATTTCTGAATGCCATTATGGAAATTGTATTGTGTAGAACAGTGAGTCTCAACAGGAGTGTCACCACTGGTGTCCTAGCTGTAGCACAAGCAAGAAAACTGAGAAGTCCTAATTTTCACTCCTAAGTTATTAGCCTGGATCTGGGTGTATATGTGTGTGTATATATTTATGTGTATGTATATATATATATGTGTGTGTGTGTGTATATATGTATATGTGTGTGTGTGTATATATATGTGTATGTATATATATGATTATGTATATATGTGTGTGTGTGTGTGTGTGTATATACGCATATATATCTATATATACTCACACATTCATATTTATGTACACCTATGCCTGGGCAAACATATACATGTGCGCGCACACATTTGTTTACATTTTTGGAAATCATTTTATTGTGTGAAATTGACAAATATAATTTACAATAGAAATCTAAATTCATTCTCATTGAAATTCTGTTGACTCCAGAGCTCACCACAGATTGCTTGCCTCTGACTGTCACTCACAGCCAATTCCTTTGTTGTTTTACTCTTCTTTCCCCAGAGCTGTTAAACGTTGTCTGCCTCCTTTAGCCTCTGTGACTGCCACTTCATTGGTTGTTTTACTCTTCTTTCCCCACAGCGTGACCGACAGACACACTTGTTTCATTATTATTACAAGATTGTTATTTTGTCATCATTGTATCTGCAGAGTTTTAAAGTTTGTTCCCATATTGTAAATTTACAGAATTTATAAAATTACTCAAAATCAACTCTTTTGTTCCCATATTTCTCTTGAAATGCTGCGTTTCTTTCAATTAATTTTAAACATAACGGCGGTGCATCTGCATGGCCGCAGCTCTCAGCTGAAACTATTACTCTTTTACTTGTTTCAGTCATTTGACTGTGGCCATGCTGGAGCACCGCCTTTTAGTCGAGCTAATCGACCCCAGGACTTATTCTTTGTAAGCCTAGTACTTATTCTATCGGTCTCTTTAGCCGAACCGCTAAGTTACGGGGACGTAAACACACCAGCATCGGTTGTCAAGCGATGTTGGGGGGACAAACACAGACACACAAACATATACATATATACGACGAGCTTCTTTCAGTTTCCGTCTACCAAATCCACTCACAAGGCTTTGGTCGGCCCGAGGCTGTAGTAGAAGACACTTGCCCAAGGTGCCACGCAGTGGGACTGAACCCGGAACCATGTGGTTGGTAAGCAGGCTACTTACCACACAGCCACTCCTACGCCTATATTAGGAAAAAAAAAAAGAATTTAGTAAAAGAAATTTATATCATGTCATTTAACATCAACTTATCTATGCTTGCATGGGTCAGAATTTGTGAATGGCAGACTTTCTATGGATCGATGCCCTTCCAGTCACCAACACTCATTTCTAAGTTATTTTTTACAGAAAACTACAGACAGACAACATTGCTTCTATGAAAGTGATGCTAGCCATCATGAGATGTCAAGTAAAGGGTAAATTAAACACACACACACCATGCATGCATGAGTCGTTGTCTGACTGGCTCCCTGTACCGGTGGCACGTAAAAAGCACCATATGAATGTGGTCGATGCCAGCTGACTTGCAACAGTATAAACAGATTAATGGTACAAAGTGTATTGGTTTCAGAGGGCCTATGCCACTTCCTGCAGATCAAACAGGTCCAAAATTTTTTGTTTGTAATAGGCGTGGGTGTGTGGTAAAAAGCCTGCTTCCCAACATGGTTGTGGGTTCAGTCCCACTATATGGCACTTTGGGCAAGTGTTTTCTACTATAGCTGCAGGCTAACCGAAGCCTTGTGAGTGTATTTGATAAGATAGAAGCTGAAAGAAGTCTTGTTTTTCACAAATAGAGTTACAATGTTTTTGAATGACTTTTGTCAATGTTATGAATTTTTCCATTTGATAGCCATTAGTTTTAGCTGACTGCAGAAGCAAATTGCGCATAATTTTGTTTACAGCTCTTAGTTCAGTGTCAATTTTAACATGGAGTGCAAAGTCGAGCAAATTGATCCCAGGACTTATTCTTTGTAAGCCTAGTACTTATTCGATAAGTCTCTTTTTTCTGAATCGCTAAATTACATTTGTTGTCAAGCAATGGTGGTGGGGGACAAATACAGACACAAATATATAAATACATATATATATATATATATATATATATATATATTTATATATGACAAGCCTCTTTCAGTTTCCGTCTACCAAATCCACTCACAAGGCTTTGGTTGGTCCGGGGCCATAGTAGAAGATACTTACCCAAGGTGTCATGCAGTGGGACTGAACCCAGAGCCATGTGGTCGGTAAGCAAACCACTTACCACACAGCCACTATATATATATATATATACACACACACACACACACACACTGGGTGGTTGGTGTAAGGAAGGGTATCCAGCAGTAAAAACCGTACCAAAACAAGACACAGCAAAGTCTGAAGTAGTCTTCTGCCTGGTCAGCTCCCATCAAACCGTCCAACCCAGACCAGCTGGAAGGCAAACATTAAACAATGATCACACATTAGACGGGTGTATACATATTTATTGACACAGCGTCAGTTACAAAGACAAGTGTTCCAGTTGATCTGACCTTCCCAGCCTGCTCATGAAGTTAACACACAAGTGGCTGAGGACTCCACACACACACACACACACATAAATGACGAAACATCGATGTCTGTTGCTCTGAGAAAGGACCTATGTGAGTTGTCTAGTTTCACTCTGACTTACTTTTGGATTGCTTTATTTTTTCTACACCAGGTGCATACAGAATATAGTCTCTTACGCCGAAAAAGACAGCCAACTCACGAACTAACAACACACATACCTTGTCTATGTGCGTTGGATTTTGTCCATGCTGGTGGCATGTACAAAGCACCATTTGAACATGGTTGATGCCAGTGCTGGCTGACTAGTCCTGTGCTGATGGCACATAAAAAGCATCATTTGAGCATGGTCATTGCCAGTGCCACCTGACTCGTTCTCACGCCAGTGGCACATAAAAAACACCATTCAAGCATGGTTGATGCCAGTACTGGCTGACTTGTGAGTGGTTTTGGTACACAGAATCTGAAAGAAGCCTGTTGTGTATATATCTATGTATGGCTTTGCCCCACCCCCCCATTTGACAACCAGTGTTGGTGTGTTTACATCCCTGCAACTTAGCAGTTTTGCAAAAGAGACTGATAGAATAAGTATTAGGTTTAAGAAGCAGGTTTTCCATCCCTCTAAGTTTTAGATATAGTCCACACAGAATGACACCCAGGACATTGTAGCCGTGAGCCAATCAGATCATTTGATTGGATTTGCTAGACAATGTATGCGTGTGTAGCCTTGTTGTGATACATTAATATTTGTGAATGAGCATCAACTGTCTTACAAGTGAGGTTATAGTAAAAACATGGCAACAGGAAGGACATCTGGCTGTAGAGAAATTTCCCCAACTGGTAACAACCATCATCTGACTTATGCAACCAGGGATAAATGGACGTTTAAACTGTGACGATGACTTGGTCCTCTAAACACTAAATTTGCTTCACCAACATTCTAGTCTTTCAAACTCCGAGAAACAGCAGTCAAATCTCCCTCAAATCACATCCTACTGTCTGAAAAGAAAAAGATATTGAATGATTTAGTCTTAAATACATTGAAGAAAGAAAGAAAAAAAACACAACTGGAATATTTGTTTGGGTTTGTTCAGTTTTTAAATCGTATTTCACAAAACAGATGCAACAATTGCTAAGAGTTAAACCACACAACTCGGATATCATTAACCACAAGTTGTATGGAATTCATTTGAGACTTAAAGCAAGATACTAGACACAGTAAACCAAAGATGGGTAATCCAGTCTTCCCTGGTCTTTTCAATAACTCTTCTTTATGACACCGAGCACTGAATGCATTCAGAAACACTTAAAACTTCGTGCTTTTCAAGTTTTCCATTAGAAAAAGTCTAGAAAAGTCCTATCTGGAGAAATTGACGCACCAAATCAGTTTCGTAACTTTCTGAAAAAGATTTTTAAATGAATTTTTACAGGGACAAGTCATCTGAGGGTTGTAGATTACAAATATGTTGTTAGAAATGAAGGAGAGGGAAAATGCCAAGGAACTTTCCAGATCATTCTAGACTTCACAAGACTTTTTAATTTTCATAAATCAAATTTTGCTGAGAGACGTTTTCGACAGTGTAAATTTAAAAACGATAATGTTTGTATCAAAATCTCGTGCATTTTTTGCCTTCTCCATTTTCTAAAACGATTCTAAAACACAGGTTGGTAGGTCGCGGTTGGAACCTGCTGAATCAGAGAGAAAAGTATATTGTCCATTATAATGGAGGACTCAAATACGCAAGCAACCACCCTCTCCTGTTTTCCAAAACCTTGGGTAGCCTTTAAATCTGTAAGGTTGCTATCCTAGAGAAAGTAGCCGAATTTTCCTCAAATCACACCCTGTCGTTTCAAAAAACATTTAGCTTGTTATGTATTCAACATATGTATTTATGTGGGTAACCTCTAAAAGTAAATAGTTCGGCATGCTGGCGACTCCACACCCAGGCGTTTTTGGCATACTGCATATATATATTACGGAGATGTACTTGCATAGCAAGTGACCTGATCTGAGATTGTGTGCTGAAACAAAAACAATTGCAACTTCCACGCTGCAATTATGTTTATATATATATATATATATATATATATATTACACTGAGGTCTTCCATTCTGACTGTTTCATCCATAATTCATTAGATGCATACACTTCAAGTATTTCGCAGAAATATGCTTTCTGGTGGAGATAAGATAATTCTTACGTTTCATAATAAATAAATGTGAACAAAACAAGGGGAGAATGTTTGTGTAAATTTATGAAAATTGGTGGTAATGAAGCTTGGAGCAGCAGAGAGGAAGAACGGCCTAATAAAAAATTTGTTCAACATAATCGGAATTTCTGCAAAATTTCATTAAACCCCAACCACCGAAACAAAAAAAAAACCATGCATTCTTTGAAAAGGTGAAATCGAAGGTGGACGCAACCAAACTAGTTATGCGCTTGTTTTAAAATGATGGTGATATATATATATATATAAACCGGTTGATCGATAATAAGTTGATCATGGATGGATGGAGGGGGGGACTGTAACTACAAGAGTAATAATATGGAACGAGTATCATCTCTAGTCCGCAGAGGATGTAGAGCGAGGGTGCGACAACTCCCTCGTACAGACCAGAGATTCTTCCCATCAATATATGTATTTTCGGTGACAGCAGGTAGAAAATACATATATATGTTACAGATAAAAAGTTTCAATCAAATCCTCAGAAAATAACCGTCTTTTAAAGAAAGAAAAAACTATGAGGGGGAGGAAAGAGAGACAAGAGACAGAAGCCATGTTGCGTGTGTCAAGACTAAGGAAAATTCGAGAGAGAAGAATGGCGAGTCTAGCGTGTGAGTGAGTGAATTAGAGATAGTTGTAACTGTCGAAATATATAGTCCCCCAAAATAGGACGTTACGGCGAGAGGGCTACAACAGGCGTATTATTTGAATGGTGACATTATATACCAACTGACATTTTGACGGAGAAAAACGCTTACGTGGTCAATCGTTTGATGCGCTAGAAATAACAGCAAAACCAATTCATCCTCCTGTCTTTAAAAAAAGAGAGAAAGAGACAATGAATATAGAAAAGGATTCCAGCTTTGACGAACTGGTCTGTGTAGACGAGATGGCCAAGGATGGAACGATCAAAGCTGTCATACAATTGGTATTTTTAACAATTATAATAAATAAATTTTAAAAGAAAATCCCGAAAAACAAATCTGTGGGCGAACATTTTTTTTTTAAATCAAAATATTAAAAACTTAAAATTCTCCGGCACTTTTACGCTTCCGAATTCAAATCTTGCCGGAATAAAACTTCGTTTTTATCATTCCGGGGGTCGTTGGTGTAGACTGACCCCCACCGTTTCCTCTTAAAATTGCTGGCTTTGTGCCTAAATTAGAAACTTAATATTAAATAATAAAAGAAAGCTACCCCCGGGCAGTTAGAGGGAGGATGGGGGCTTGAGAAACCATCAAAATGATAGCTGCTAAATTATTAACGAATTAAAAAAGATATGTAGGTTTTCATTCAAAATTTGACCTTTACACAGCAAAAACTTAAAAAGCCGCAATGACAAACGATCTAATGAATGAAATGCGGGGGAAGAAGCTTCTATAATACCCAGGTTGCTGACCGCCGTTGTAGAAAGAGGCCGCATCATTCAGATTGCACACCCTGAATAAAAACGGGGATGAATTGCACTAGATAGAGGGTAGGTTTTAAATAACGCTTATACACATTTTATATATTTATTCTTCTGCCGGAATGCGGCCTCCTAGGATTCAAAGAGCAATTTATAATCGACCCCGGTACTTCCTCATCTCCATCAATCGTTTGAAAAGATACGTAGAAAGAACGACACAACAGCAGTTTTAGATTTAAACCGAATAGACGGGATGGACACGGGTGGAAACTATATGCAACAATGACTTAGTCATTATACTTGTAACCTTCCACCTAAAACGTGATGGTCACTACTGGAACGCCAGTTGATCATTAAAACGCTGCTTTATTCAGAGCCGAGAATACGAGCAAACGCGCGAGTGAGCCACAGAACGGTTGCTGGGAATACTAAACACAGCAGCCAAATCTCTTCTACTGTCTTTGAAATAAGGAATGGCTTATTGGATGTGGTTGGGGCTAAACAACAACGATATCGATTTAAAACAAGTCTCATGAAATAATGACCGAGCAGCAGATTTGATGTATATATTATTAGTAGGTAGGAAACACTTGGATTAATAATAATAATGGCAGTCTGAGATTACACGTCGTGTCTAAATAAACGGATAGTAGGTAGGACTGGTAAAAATGCCTTGGAGCTTAGCTTAGGTCTGTTGTACAGATTTTATTCAGATTCGGGGCTAAACAATACGATATCGACGATTAAAAACTATATAAACCGAACAAAATGACTGCTGAGCAGCGGTAATGTCTGTAGTAGGTTTGTATGAAGAAAGATGTTGGTGACTAAATGGTAATATTGTAAAGTAAGCAACATGGCGTCATGTTCAGTAGATTCTAGAACTTTAAGTGGGAGAGGAGGGGGGGGGGGATTACCGATTTCCTTCTTAAACACACAGCAGTGTAATTTGAAGTACATAATATCATGAAATAACTGAATATTTCTGTCTATTAAACAAAATGATGAAAATGTATTGAAGAAAAAAAAAACTGATAAAGAAACAATACGAAAAAAATAAAATCTAATTAGAACTGAAGAGTTAATTTCATTAGAATTCAAGTCATTAGGACATGGAAACGGTTTCAAAAAATTTTTTTTGGCATATAATGCAGATATTCTAGCGATAAAATATCTTTCTACATAATTTTCAAAACGCTATATATAGTTTGACCTATGACCAAAAGGTTTCGAGTCGTGACTACACTGCCTCTCTTTATTTTAGAAACCAAGGACATTATTTAATGATAGATCGGGATGATATTTGATTGCTAATTAACTTGAGCAGCAGACATATGCGAAGATGTTCCAAACGTGGCTACCCTGTCACTTCATATGGCATAACTACGCTTTGGTGCCCCATGGATTTCCCCTGAATTTTCCTTATAGTGCAGATTTTTTTTAAATGAAATTTTGCAGAGAAGACTATTCGAGAGTGTAGATTCCGATCGTGTTTATAACATTAAGACAACATTTTGGATAAGTTTCGGATCAATCTATCAGGCCCCGTTCCAACTGTGTTCTTTAAACCACTTAAACTTTTTTGAAATCTACATTTCACTAAGTTACCAAGTAACAAAAGCCAAGAAAGGACACCAAATTGTTAGGTCTTATATAATCTGTCCCCTTTTCCGCATATATGATGGAAGAACATCCATTATCATCAAACCATGAAAAAAAAAAAAAAAGAAATCGGAAACTACGTGGTCACACGACGACCAGCTAGAAATAGGCGCCAAAATAATCTTTAGACCACACCCTAGTCTCAGGACACGATCGTAAGATACTGGAATGATTAATCACGGTTAATTGAATAAATTCCTAGTTGTTAAATATGTATGTGTATAGCCATATTACAATGCTACTAGAAGTTACTTTTTAATAACGATTCCTATTCCATTTATCAGAAGATGGAGAAGCTGCGGCAGCTTCGCTTCGTCTCTCGCCAGACAATGACGGTTGGCGCGCAAGAACCAATGAAGATGCTTTCTATGTGTCAGTAAACCCGCTAGAAACAACAGTCCGTATCGTACCTCATATGACATTCTGCAGTCCAGGAATAACGGGAAAAATTACGTCATGTAGTTACAGTAGCAAATATATTGTTTGACAGTGAGGAAGGATAGAAAGGGAAGGTCACTGGAATGTCTCATGATCATGATGTTTAGCCCTAGGTCGGCTACGGAACTTGACCAGAGGTTAAACAAGCAATGGTTGGTTGCGGTGATAGTATGGAAGCACCATGCTGATGTGATCTTCACCTTTCCTTAATTTAAAAACATGAAAGCCCATTTCATTACGGTAAATTATCTGAAACCAACCATTTTAGCGATTTAATTCTATGAAAGGTTGTACAAGATGCCATGTTTTAATACGTATTGTGTATTTTACATATGTTCACAATATGTAGACACGCATAAACACATCTATATATGCTTATATACACTTATTTGAAGCTAGGCATTATATTCTACATTAAGAACGGAATAGAAACCATGAAAAGACTGATTGACACATCGAACGAAGCACGATGCAATCCACCTTCTCAGAATCGCTTAACTCTTGCCAGCATGGAAAGTGGACATATATATAACCATTATATATATCTAAATGCATATACATAAATTCAAAAACATGTATATACATTTACACATTCAAATATTGGCAGCCATTTGTACACGCCAGTAGAATGCAAACGTTGCGATAAAAAGTCACGTGTCTCATGAATGTAGTTTGTCCAGACATGGAACTTGAGTTGTTGCCTTTCTTTAGTTACTGTACAAAGACTATATTCCAATATACATGGGTTTAAATATTACACACACACACAATGGAAGCCGCTCACATTGTTACTAAATAGGTTTTGCCCTTAAAGTTTGAAATCTCATTTAAAATAAAACACTGACGAAATAAGTGGCGAAGCCTCGTGGGTGTAAGCTAGTTGTGGTGGATTCATTGGTGATGCTGGGAGACTGACATTAAACTGATAGATGCGACTACAAGTAATTTGCCCTGATGCGTGCGTGTACGAAGATATATATATATATTACACACACATACACCGACAGAGGCTTTTCAAAATTAATTACAAATATTAATTACAAGCATTTTGTACTTTTATCCTGATGAACTGTTTCCTGTTTACCATGAAGTTACGATCTTAGTGTAGCTGAAATGTGTGAATTCTTTCTCTCTAACTATTTCATCCATCTTGTGAGACTGTTGTGATAGGAAAAGAGCACGGAATCGAAAAGGAGCGGAAGCCAAAAAAAGAAAGAGAAAATTCTTCTATAGAAGCAAAAGAATCATCCAATTCGTTGCTCTTTTCCTTTTTTTTATTAGATAAAGATAGCTATTCTGAAAGCCAGTCCATTCTATCACATGAGATTACCCCACAAAATGCTTGAAACAGAATTTAAGGCGTTAAGCTGGACGACGTTTTACTTCGACCACAAAAAAAAAAAAAAAAAAAAAAAAAAAACGTGATCGTTGATTCGATGCAAATACCGCAAGGTACCTTTGCCGACGATCAACGATTGCACAATTCACCAGCTTTAAAAGAACAAGACCAGAAATTTGGAGGAGGGTAATCGATTATATTATCGATCACAATGCGTGACTGGCACTTTAGTTTTATAGAACTTAAAACAAAATCAAAGCTGACACCGGCAGGGTTAGAACCCGGAATCGTAAGAGAGCCGGTCGAAATACCGTTAAGTATTATCTCCGACGTTCTAACCATTTTACCAATCCATTAATGAAATAACAGTAATTTCTAATTTTGGGCAACAAGACCAGCAATTTTTGAAGTATTTGAAATAATGGTAATAAATAAGAAAACAAGTATGTTTTTTTTTTTAAATTCAAAACATTTATTTTCTTTTTAACCGATAGATAGCAGCTGACAATTACTCGACTATGTAAGATATTTTATATGTGCGTGTATGTGTGTGTGGAACAACTTAACGGACGAGACTTGGTTGTTGGATATGGCCCATCATGTTAGGCATTCCTGTAGAATTAGAGTCGGAAATTAATGAGCCTAAAACACTAAATCTAGGACGAGTTTTTTCTTTCTTTTCATACATCGTAGATTTACTATTCAATAAGGAAAAAAAATTATTAACTTGACCACTTCCCGCAATTAATCCGCTTCGACTTATTTTCAGAGTGTTTTTAGCAATTTAGAGATGAGGATTCTCCAAAAACGTTTAACTTTGTGAGGAATAAAGATCTGAAGATATTCTTTTCGTGAAGTCAAAATCGAAAAGAAAATTTTTTAAAAAAGCGAGGAAAGTACTAAGCATTTCTAACTATCCAAGTTTTCCTTTCTTTTCAACTTGCAGAATCATGAATACGTATAAAAAATAAAAACAACTCGTCCTAAGAAAACTCCTGTATTTTAATTTCCGACTCTATTCTCCATGAACGCCTATTCATATATAATGGAGAGGGAGAGAGAGAGAAAGGGAACTTTAAAGAGCAATTGACAGAAGTGTTTGTGAAAAATAGTCTTTGGTTTCAAGATTGAGGTAATTCTTTTTTTGTTTAGGTTGATTAAAAAATAATTACAAACTAAATAAGGGAAAATATAAAATATTGCAAAGTAATGAAATGGAAAGGGGGAGAAGAAAAAAAAAAGGTCAAAATAATTACTTGAAGAAGTCAATAATACATTTGTTGTAGAAAGAAAATTTTAAAGCATTTCGACCATTAAAGGCGAATGATTGGTTATACAGAAATTTCAGAACAAGAACAAGGAAAAAAAAAACAGAAGTAACTGTGTGCTTTCATGACCGAAATCTTAGGTTTTCTTCTTTTGAATGTATTTGATATTATTAACTTAGCCATTTTTCACAGATGCCTTCAGCAGCAGTAGTGTTCTTTTTTAAGGAATAAAAAGGGGGAAATATGGTGGGATTTTCTTCTTCCTTGTTACCTTTTTGTGTTTGTTAATGATGTCTCTTAGTATAAAAGACTAATTCTGTTATAATCGCTAACCAGTCGGAAAAGAAACCGGTAAAGCTTTTTAAGTGGATTTGAAGGGCGAAGTCAAGTAGATGCAATTAGACAATTATAGTTTCCATTCACTTCTAGGATGTGATTTGATTTATTATATAGGACATAATATATATGGAGCTCATTACTTTGATTCTGCAAACCTACTTAATATATTAAAAAGCAAGCGGCATATTCTTATTTTAATCTCAGAAAAAGCAGAAATATTGGTTGTTTAATTAAAAACATGAGGCATGTTGTGTGTTGATTTTTTTTTTTCCTTTTTCTATATCCATTTTATTCATGAGAAGGCGTCACAGCATTTTGGGG
>NC_069006.1:23620718-23622337 GCF_001194135.2 Octopus bimaculoides
GTGTGTGTGTGTGTGTGTGTGTGTGTGTGTGTGTGTGTTTATATGTGTTACCAAAACTTCCAAATGCTTAATTGTAGTGAAATATATAAATTGGAAAAGGTAAAGAAATTTTATTGTTGGACGAAATGCAGAGCATATTTCAAATATACTCGTCTCCCCTAATTTCCGTAATCTCCGAAAAAAGTGTGATTCTTTGATTATATTTCAGCAATCCATTTCTCTCTCAGTCTCTTTTTCTCTCTCCCTACCTCTTTGTATATCCCTCTCCTTTGGTAAACACACGCGCACATGTGTGTATATATGGATATGTTTGAGGATATATCTGTATTGAATATAAACATATACATATATATATGTGTATATATATATATGTTTAATTAAAAAACATGAGGCATGTTGTGTGTTGATTCTTTTTTTTTTTCTTTTTCTATATCCATTTTATTCATGAGAAGGCGTCACAGCATTTTGGGGGGGCATTTTTTTATCTTTTTTTTTTTTTGGTTTCCTTACAGAAACAAAAAAAAAAAATCATATTTCGATAAAAGAAATAAGTTTAGATTTCTTTTTTAATGCTCAGTAAGGAAAAGAAAAAAACATTAAGACAATATTTAAATTGAAAATAAAAATTAAGAAAATATAAGAGCGATTACAAGAAAGAGAGAGAGAGTCTGGTATGTTGCTCTTTTTTTTTTCCTTTTGGTTCAGAAAAAGAAAAGAGAAAAAAAAAGGGAAATTTATAAAGCAGACCCACCACCAACTATTTAACTACCACATGCAAACCTGCCCGGGTGTTTTTTGGTTGAAGGGGTTTTCTTTTCGTTTATACACACATGGCCTTTTTTTACTATATAGAATGTATATTGTGTTTGTATGAAGTGTTTTTAAATTGGAAGTACCTGCAAGGAAGGAAGAAATCGCAGGTAGGAAGGAAGGAGTTGGTGTATATAATAATATATATGATGTATATATATATATATTCACATACACGTCAATTAAAGGTGAGAGTACCTGCAAGGAAGGATGGTAGGTAGTAGGTAGATAGCTAGGCATGTAGGTATATAATGAAGATTTAACATATATATATTGACCCTTTGAAGGTTTAGTGTTGACTGGAAAAGTTCTTACCGTAGTAGCAAGAATAATAAAGTAGGAAGAGTACAAGAGCTGAATCCTTTCTTTGGAACGGATTAAATTTTTTTTTTTTAAGGTATTTTTTATATATTTTTTTCCATTTCTTGCTCCTATTATCAGAATCAGAGTTCATTAATTACATCGTTTTTCAGAACATTTTTTTCTTTCTTTCTTTCTTTTTCAAAATTCCTCATTTATTCGTTCTGAAGTTGGGATGACAGAAAAAAAAATAATATATATATATAACACATATATATATTTATATTTTCACATTAAGTTCCTTCCAATGGATGTTATTTTCTGCGGCTAGGTCCAATTTAGGAGAGAAAGAAAAGACAAAAAAAAAAAAAGTGGTAGGAGGTCCGAGCAAAGCTTAGTAGAATGATGCAAAAAGAAAAAAATTAAAATATTAAACTATTATGTAATTTATACATATATCTTTATATGTTATTCCTTTTACAGAATTAATAATAATGTTCGAACCTGAT
>NC_069006.1:23622697-23624947 GCF_001194135.2 Octopus bimaculoides
AACTAGCCTCCCACTGCATACCTATGCGATTAATATGTATAGGTAGGTATATTTACGATGGCTTAGCAAACGTAATTAATGGGGTGGAAGAAAAAAGGGCCATTGCTGTAATACATATATAATGATGTACCAATTGGAAGCTGTGGAAGAAACTGATTTTTGAAATGTTTTTCGCAGGCGTAGGAAGATCTTGTTGAAACGTAGAGATGATAGGGGGGGGGGGAAATTAGTTTCTTATTCTGTAGAACTGTGCTAGACATAAAGAATATATTATATCACTCCTTGGTCTAATTGCGTCTAAAACTAGCAAGGTGATAAGTGATACATATATATGTATGTATATATATATGTATGTATATATATATGTCTAAGTAATTAATTAGCTTTAATTATTTGGCTGGCGTGGTTGGTTGGTTGGTTAGTTGGCTGTGTGAAGTTATTTGAGAAAATTAGAAAACATTTTTTTGTTCTTCTTTCAATTGTTTTAACCCCCCTTTTTTTTTTAAAGATAATATATATATATGTATATATCAGACAGCATTCATCATTATTATTATTTATCTTCTTCGGTCATATCACGATCCCTTTCTTAAAACAAACGATAGAAAGATAGATAGATAGAACAGGAGAGAGAGAGAGAGAGAGAGAAGTGGGTGGGGGGTAAGAAAGAAAGAAAGGAAGGAAGGAAAAATTTTTTTTGTTTTAAGAGATAAAGAGTGGGGTGGAGGGGGATATATAATAATAAAACAAAATCAAATCAAATCAATAGTCACAGTGTTCTAGATGGGACATCGTTTTATGCAGCGCTTCGTTGACTTTCCCGGTACAGCCACCTTCCTTACAATGGGCAACAATGATTGACTTGTCAGTCCATTGAATACTCAAGCTACCGCATCCACCTTTTTTGCAGAATAAAAATCTGTCGTCCTTTCGTATGAAATTGTATTTCTCACCACACATTGTAACTCCAGTGCTTGTCAAAGTATCGTTCTGTTGATCATTTAAAGAAGAAGCGAATTTGGCCGCTTCCTCGGGTGAAATATTCAACACATTATCCTGGTTGGTCGTCCAAATCGAACCGTCTCGGCCTAAAATACATCCTTTGTCGCAATCGTCACAACATTGCTGAATATTATTTACATAATCATTCCAGCTCGCCATTTTTGGTATATTATCTATGGATTATTTTAATATTAATATTATTTTTTGGCACCCCTGAGTTGAGGTAGGTAAGTGGTGATATTATCAATTAGAAAAACTGTTTTTCCCACAGTAGGTACAAGAATATCACTCTTGCTTGTTTGCCGGGGGTTATTATACATATATCTCCCTCAGTAGGATATTTCTATATATATATATATATATATATCCACTGTATATATAGCTTTACCGTGTAATAATGCCACACAACATATACAGTCGACAGCAGAGATCTGAGACTGAGTGACTTTCGTAGCTGTCCTTTATATATATTCATACACATACATACGTATACATACATCAATGCATAATCACATACACATCTACACATACACCGTTGTACAAATGTACACGCACGCTTAAATCATCCAATCAGAGAAGAGATAAACAGGAAACTGGTTGTATCCCTTCACCCCTTTTATTGTATTTTTCATCCAAAAGATGTCGCGAGTAGCAGCCTCCTCATCCTTCCATTGTTTTATCAACAGACATCTTCACTGAGATGTATGACGTCACCAATAACGTGATCTTTCTTCCACAGTGTTAGTCTTCCTCCACCCCCCCACCAGTTAATTTATTCATTTCTTCTCATTCCTCTGTTTATCTTTGTCTTTCTCTCTGGCACAGATTTAAAAAATTTTTTTTTATTTAATAGCCATACCACAGCATCACAATCACATATATAAAACACACACATACTCATATATATATATATATATATATATATATATATAACACACTTATATATATATACATATATATATATATATGTATATATATATATATAAGTGTGTTATATATATAACACAAACATATTGAACATACACACATGTATAACACACACACACACATACATGTTAAACAAACGAAATAAGTTTTACAAATTATAAATTAGTGACGACATTAAACTAAGGGAAAAGGAGAGAATTATGATACTAATTTTTAATTAACAAAATTAAATTAGAGCAATATATATATATCATATATATACATTATATGATGATGATGATGTATGTATATATATATATATATATATATATATATATATAT
>NC_069006.1:23624957-23632259 GCF_001194135.2 Octopus bimaculoides
TCTAAGTAGATGTATGTGTGTGTATGTATATATATATATATATACATACACACACATACATACACACACGTAGAAGCCGGTCTGTATTTCTGTTCATCATGCAACATGTAAAATGATTATTTAAACTGCGGATTCTTTAAAAGGGAAATCCGTATTGCAGTGAACAATTTAGTGACATGACATTAAATACCACCCGAAATAAAGTCATAATAAATCAGTTTAAAAAAACAAAAACAAACGATTTTAATGTTATTAATTAATAAAGTAATTAAGACTAAATTAAGATACTGTTACTGATTGTTTGGAGCCCTGACACATCAGATATATTAAGCTGTGACTATCCCGTCTTTGACATTATCCAGTGTCCTTACTTTGTAATATATATATATATGTATATATATATATATTTTGGTTTTCAAGACGGTGATGTAGAGTAGTGATGAGTGACCCGCGAGACTTTCTAAATGGCACGCTTAACAAAAAAGAAACCTTTCGTTTGTACACTAATGCGACCCGGCTGATGACGAGCCATGTCTGATGCGGCCCGCTTCTCGAAAAAGATTGCCTATGTCTGATGTAGAGGATCATCAAAAGGGAAACCCGGTTGCTATTTCTAGCAGAATGAGTTGCCACATTAAGGTCTTTTTCGATATACATCTTAATATTACATTCATCTGTAGATTTCTTTTCGATTTTCGATTAACGTCGCTAAAGTACAAGATAACCGAAGAATTTAAATTGGAATTCGAATTGACAGACATTTTTACGCAGCTCAATTATGATAAAACATGTTCTTAATGCAACGGAAAAGAAAAAATGTTTTCGGTTACTTTTTGTGGGTGTTACTGTATCAAACTTTGAACTATTAATTCTTAATAGATCGGCTACTCATTTTAACGATTTATTTAAACAGTCTTGTCTTTATTTATCCCCCCCCCCAATTTTTCTACGAAACATGGAATACATACATATATATACATTCATTTAATCACACACACATACATATATGTATATTTCATATATGTATATTTCATATATGCATATTTCATACATGTATATGCATATATATATACACACACATATCAGTTTAATGAACTGGAAGATATATAAATAGTGCTGCCTTATTGTAGATGCATCTCATTTAACAAGCTCAAAAGTCTTGAAATGTTTTTCTTTACTAATATTAACAACTATAGAATAAAAGAGAAGAAAAACAAAAGATTAATGGGGAATATTTAAAATTTTACATTTAACGATGTCTATTTTCGGTAGGTAAAAGACTTATGAATTGCCAATTAATTTGGGATTAATATTTAATAGTAATTTAGTAATTGTTCAGTTGTGATAAACAAAACTATGATTAAGGATATTCCATCCGTCTCTTGTATGTCCAAAACTAACTATATTAATCAATATGCCTGTCCTTCCTTTCTCTTTAAGACGGAATGGCGTGTTTAGATGGAGATTTGACTGCTATATCTAGTAAACAGTTCGAGCAACCACGTGCAGGCTCCGTCGTTGGTTTTAAGATGTGGTTTGATCTTTCTATAATGGAACATCAGAAGAAATATATACCGTTATTTGCGGGTAGACTAAGATGATAAAAATGGTTTAGGAACTAAAGGGTACCTAATTACATATGATTCTTCACATTTCCGCTCTAAGGTGATTTCCGATTTTACCACCTCAGATGGCGGTCGGCATTAACTCGTTTTTTGTATGGTTGCTCTCAGGTTGAAATTATTTATCTTATGTTTGGTTGAGACGAATGACACCTATCTGTTCCTAATTCTTACTCGTTGTTCCATACTATGTTGGCTAAAAAAAAAGAAAGAAAGAAAGAAATCTTCGAGATCTATCGGAAGAAGTCGAAAGGAGGATGCCAAATTTCGTTCCTCTTTTATCTGGTTCCATGTAACAATTCTTATTAATTAATAAGAGATGGGGAAATTTAACATCTTGTCGTTTCGTTGATTTCTTTAGTAAAAGACACAGATTCGAAGAAAAAAAGTTGGATATTAAGGCAATCTTTTGTTTCTCATAAGAAAAATAAGCAAAGATGTTGAAGCGCTTTTTTACATTGACTGCCACTCCCCTTACTCTGGTTGCTTTCGCCGACCAAAGTACAACAGAAAATTTTGTTGAGAAACTTAAAGGCGATCTTACGCTCTTCTGATCCTAACGAAAACAGAAAATAAAATAAAAGAAAAGTCTGTTTATTTGTGTGTCACAATCATTTTTTTTTTTTTAATAATCAAGAATTTGGTAAAATAACTTTATTAATTATCTGGTATAGCAAAAATTGTTAGAATGTTTACTTAAAACATGAAGACTTTCAAACAGAATGTATGTATATATTTTTTTTTAACACAGAACCAGGACTGATTTTAGACGGGCTGACTCCAGTTATCATCATCATCATTTTTTCATGTCCATCTTCCATACTGATAAGGACTGGACAGTTTGACAGGACCCAAGTCATTCAAGGACTGCATCATGTCTCAATATCTTCTTTGGGATGGTTTATAGGACTCAATGCCTTTCCTAATGCCAACCATTTAATAGAGCAGAGGTCAGTGAACAGGGGTGAAATTATATACAAAATCATGTTCCTTGTTATGACAGAAGTTTTTTCTTCTGGCAACCCTGCATCTGTCCAATGTAATAGACATGTTTAGGAGACATTTGGGGATGTCAACTGCTGCAAAGGTTCCCAAAATTGCACATGATGAGAAAACAGTAAAAAAGTTGCTGCATTTTGCAACAACCTACTTTAAAAGGTTGATAGTTGCAATAGAGACATTAGTCTCTCTCTCTATCACCTTTCAACAAAATTATATATTAAGAAACAGTTGAACAATTAACAACATAATAAAAATAAGTTTTATTTTTGGTGATGCTTGGTTTTACAAATCATGTGTCATTCAGCTTAGCAGCCACTGGTTCACTTATGATCGGCATTGGAAGGTTAAGAGATTCGTTGATGCATGCCAGAGGAGCAAGTAGTTGTCATGTCGAAGGTATCATGCTGAAGAGGCTTAGAAAGCGAAAGAAGCGCTTTAAGTACTGGTTTTACTACGCATGCGCACTCGAGGGGCTTCTAGGAAAGCAAGTTCCTTGCGCATGCGTAGATTGTACTTCCTTAATGGTGGCCATAATTTCGTGCCACTACACTACCTTTGCAAACAATGATTTTCTACTCTAATGAACATTAAAAAACCAAAGCGAAGTAATCGATTGAATCACGAAGACTGTATCCAAATTGCTCTGGCATCAAAATATCTTTTGGTGGTTGCCCAAGAGACGGGGAATCAAAACTGTCCACCACCCTCCCTGCCATCCTGACCTTCCTCCATGTCTCTTTTGGTGGTTGCCCAAGAGATGGAAATGAAAACTGTTTGGTGGTTGCCCAAGAGATGGGAATCAAAAAGAATACACCATTAACGTTAACTTTTATGTTAGGAAAAAGACAAAAATCAGTTTTTACTCCAAAAACCCCTTTAAAAAGGGTCAAAACTATAAAATCCATTAACTTCAATTCAGTTGAAGTTACCGGAAGTTAACTCAAGTTGACTTGAGTTAACGGAAGTTAAATGTAATGGAAGTTAAGTAGTCCAATAATGATTTCCAAAATTAACTTAAAATTGAAATCATTAATGAAAATGTTAACTTCGTTAATTATTAATGGATTAACAGTTTGGTGTCCAGGTTTGTAACATCTTGAATAAAACTGCCTAGGTAGGTCTACTTTGGATGAATGCCTAATCTTTTTTTTTTCTGCTCTAAGCACAACACCTGAAAATTTTGGGGGAGTGGGGGCCAGTCGATTAGATAGACCTCCAGTACACAACTGATACTTAATTTATTGACCCCAAAAGGATGAAAGGCAAAGTCAACCTTGACGGAATTTGAACTCAGAACGTAAAGACAGACAAAATACTGTTAAGCATTTCACCCAGCGTGCTAATGCTTCTGACAGCTTGCTGCCTTATGGATACCTGATGTTATTGAACCAATAAGATGCTAGGTCTCAGAATATCTATGCAGTAGAAACATGTGCCAAACAGAGATTTAAAGTGAATGTATTGTGTATGATACTATAATATACAGGCTTTTGTGGATATGTAATTCTTCATTCTTAATTTAACGCCATGCGACCAATGTTACCCAAGGGAAAGGCGAAGACCAACACAGTTTGGCACCAGTGATGTCACAACTCATTTCTACAGCTGAGTGAACTGGAGCAATGTGAAATAGAATGTCTTGCTCAAGAACACAACACACAAAGATGCACACACACATACACACACACACACACACACAGATGTATATATATATATATATATATATAAAGATCCCCTTCGGTCATGAATGACCATGGGATTGCACCTAGAAAGTTAACCTCCGAGGCACAAGTCTGGGCAAGATTGCAATACCAGCCACCCCTCTCCACATCAATGTTATCCAAGGCAAAGGCAAAGGCTGATACAGCAAGACACTCTATTTCCCTCAATTGTAGAAATGAGTTGCGATGTCACTGGTGCCAAGCTGTATCAGCCTTTGCATGCATGGTACATAGAATTTTGTACAAAAGTCAGGAAAGTGAACAGTGTATAACTCATGATAGACATGTGTGCATGCGTATGGAAATGGTTGGTGGGTATCAGGTGTAGTGTTGGTGAATTTCAGGAAGCATGGAGGTTTTAAAGGATGCAATGTCTCGACAGCTAACAACTGATGCGGGTAGTTTGTTCCATGCTTCAGCAACTCTGAGTATGAAAAAATGTTTCTGAAAGTCATGGGAGCTGTTTTCTGACTTTGTATGGATGCCCACGTGTGTTAGACACATGGAATTCAAAAAGGTGCTCAGGGTTGTTATTGGCAAGATGGTTAATAATCTTGTGGGTGTTTACCAAGTCAGTTGCAAGACGTCAGAGCTTCAGTGTATCCATGCCCAGGGAAGCAAGGTATTCAGAGTGTGGTAGATGCCTGATAGAGGGTATTTACTTGGTTGCACATCTCTGAACTGTTGCCAGTACCGCCTGACTGGCTCCTGTAGGATTTTCGAGCGAGATCGTTGCCAGTGCCCCTGGACTGGCTTGTGCGGGTGGCACATAAAAGACACCATTTCGAGCGTGGCCGTTTTCGTGCGGGTGACACGTAAAAGCACCCACTACACTCTCTGAGTGGTTGGCGTTAGGAAGGGCATCCAGCTGTAGAAACTCTGCCAAATCAGACTGGAGCCTGGTGTTGCCATCCGGTTTCACCAGTCCTCAGTCAAATCGTCCAACCCATGCTAGCATGGAAAGCGGACGTTAAACGATGATGATGATGATGATGATGAATGTTCTGAGCAAGATAGGGGTTCTAGACTGGTGATACAAATTGCAAGTGTGGCTGCATCATAGCCATATAGACCCTTAAATGCCACTAAGTGTTTTACCCAGCATACAGACAAACCTGCTAGCTTGCCACCTTGTAATGCGAATCAATATGTGTTACATATAACCGGGCAATGTCTAATTTGATCTCAAGAACAAGGAAAATCCTTGTTTTTTTTGTCACTTAAAAATAAAAACCTGCAAACAAAAAGTCCTTATATGTTGAAAATTTAAAAAGAAAAGGAAGACACAAAAGACGATGACCTCGTGGACATACAAAAAGGACGAGATGATCATGATTGGAAAGCCTATGGAGTGACCTGGGGCTAAATACCAACAGCGATAACTGCCTGCTGGATCTTCTAATTTGCCATTATATGCCTTGGGAATCGATAAATGCGTGTGTGAAGGAAAAGATGAGAAAAATCATGGTCTAAGGAAGGTAATTCATGCAAGAGCAAATGAAATGCGAATCAAATGTCTCACGGATGACAGAATATTATCAAATATATGCGTATCCATATCTCTTTATTCATATATTTTATTCTTTCACTTGTTTCAGTCATTGGATTGCGGCCATGCTGGGGCTATGCCTTCAAGGGTTTAGTCGAGCAAATCGTCCCCCGATGGGTTTCGTTTTTCTTTATTTATTATAATGGATTAATTATATTTTAATTAATTTCACTGGGGGAAAATTGATTTGTAAAACGAGTAAATCGTAAGACAAGCTTGGTCAGGAAATGAATTAGACTCGTACTGCGAGGTATCATTGTACTTAAGTGGCTGGGTGAACAGTTTGGAAGCAGACATCAAAATCAGGAAGGCATGTCATGGACAGCATGTCACATACTAAAGAGGGTCTGAAACTCCAAATTGCTCAGGGGAATCAAAATCCAGCTGTTCATTGCAAGATTCGAATCAGTGCTATTATATATGGCAGTGAAACGTGGATACTGGAGCATCAACTCGAACGGTTTAGTCAATCGAATCAAGCCCAGCACTTGTTAAAAAAAAAAATTCTGGTATTTATTCTGTTGGTCTCTCATGTTACAGGGATATAAACAAACCAACAGCGGTGTGGGAGGGAGAAAACATTATACACACACCGACGAGCTTCTTTTCAATTTCCGTTTAACAGATTCAATCACAAGGCTTGGGTCAGCTTAGAGCTATGTAGAGGACCTAAAGCTACAGCAAAGGACACTTGCCATAGTACCGCACAGTGAGATCGATCCTGAATTCGAACCATGCAGTCAAGAAACACTCGTGAGTCACTCAACCGTCATCGAAAAGTAAGTCGAGTGTAACTGCAACAGGTTACTGTGTTAATAAGGGAGATAACTGTGGTACGACTGTGGAAAATCACGGGAGATAACTTGTAGTTATTATCCTAAAATCTAATGAATATTAACGCTGAAGTTAAAACAGTAAATATAAATACTTTAAATGCATTTCTATCAGAAAAATGATCAGATCTGTTGACTTTGTTCCTTCTCAAGCCATGCTTGGCTCATAAGGGTCAGTTTCCCGGTTTCATTGGCGTATACGTTCTCCTACCTCGACGGGACGCCGGTCCGTCGCAGGTGAGCTGTTAGACGCAGGAGGAAAGAACGAGAGAAAGTTGTGGTGAAAGGCAAATTATAAGTTAGTTTTAGAGCACACAATGTTCTTGAAGGTCAGCAATGGTCTTCCTCGGTCATGAATGGATGGCCATCATTATCATCATCATACGTATATATATATATATATATAAAATTATTTAAAATTATAATACAGGGTATCTTGATACCCTGTATTATAATTTTAAATAATTATTACCTTTGATGGTTTTTATTCCCATGCTGACCACTTGATATGATCAATATTTTAAATATCGATCTTATCCTTATTTATATATATATATATATATATATATATATAT
>NC_069006.1:23632450-23634850 GCF_001194135.2 Octopus bimaculoides
TATATATATATATATATATATATGTATGTGTGTGTGTGTGTGTACACACACATATATATAAATATATTTATATATACATATACACACACACATATATGTGTATATATACATATATATGTATATTCATATACATACATACCTATATATATATATATATATATATACACATTTATGTGTGTGTGTGTGTGCGTGCGTATATATTTATGTATGTGTATGTGTGTGAACAATAATATTTTCAACAATGTGTTGCAACTGTATCTGATTGTTCACAAGCTTCAGTACTATGTGTGTGTGTGTGTGTATGTATGTATGTACGTACGTATGTATGTATGTGTGTATGTATATTTACTTTATTACTAACATATCATTGTCGCATGATACAACGTGGAATCAGTGTTTGAAAAGAAAATAGCCAAGAGAAAGAACAAAGAAACCAAAGATCTAATTTCAGTGACGAACAATTAGAAGCTAACACAGAAAGTAAATTGCGAGCATTGGTTAAATGAATCTAAAAAGCAGTGAGAGGAGGAAAGCGCTCAAGCCAGGGAGACAGCATAGCTCTGAGATGCCTAAATGAAAATGAAGGACAAGGAGAGATGCTATGGTGGGCGAAAATCAGCAGAACAGAAAATACAGTGTAATGTTGAAAGAATGGGAGCCACTTGACATAGAAAGAGTTTGTAATTGAACATACAATGCAGGAAATGTTGAATAATATTATTATGGAGATATAAATATCCTAGGTCAGTTTTGCACAGCCATGCACTGTGTACGTGAACAATTTTTTCTGATGGCTACTTCAATGAATGATAAAAAAAAAAAAAGGCTCCATGTCCGTTACAGCAATAAGTGTTCCAGTTAATTCGATCAATGGAACAGCCTTGCTTGTGAAATTAACTTGCAAGTGGCTGAGTATTCCACAGATACGTGTACCTTTAATGTAGTTCTCAGGGAGATTCAGTGTGATGCAGAATGTGACAAAGCTGGCCCCTTTTAAATTACAGGTACAACTAATTTTTGCCAGCTGAGTGAACTGGAGCAACTTGAAATGAAGTGTCTTACTGAAGGCCACAATACGTCACTGAGAATTGAACTCATGATCTTACAATCATGAGCCAACCACTAAGTCATGTACTTGCAATAACTGCTGTCATAAAGGAAGCAGTTATTGAAGTAGTCATCGGCTCAAAGAGAAATTTCCAGACGACTTGAAATCGCTAATGTCAGTTCCAAATAATTTCTTTCACACCAATTTTAAAGAAAATAACTGAAATAACATTTGTATAATTCTACATTGGTCTTTTCAATGATGGGTGCACACTTGGTAGACCCTCCTGAAGGAGAACCATATTGCTTCAGAGTTCCTGGACAAGTTGATTACAGTAGTTTGCTCATCTATATGATGTTGATGCCGCAGAAGACCATAAGGCTGGAATATCAAGTTGACTAAAGCTTTGTGAGTGGATTTAGTAGACGGAAACTGAAAGAAGCCCGTCGTATAAATATGTGTTTATATGTACGTGTTTGTGTCTCTGTTTGTCCTCCCAACGTCGCTTGACAACCGATGTTGGTACGTTTACGTCCCCGTAACCTAGCGGATCATCAAAAAGAGACCGATAGAATAAGTACTAGGCTTACAAACAATAAGTCCTGGGGTCGATTTGTTCGATTAAAGTCGGTTCTCCAGCATGGCCGCAGTCAAATGCCTGAAACAAGTAAAAGAATAAAAGAATATATATATAGATATATATATTCTTTTGCTTGTTTCAATCATCAGATTTTGGCCAATAAGGATAATGATTTCGTTAAATTTAAATTTAAACTTAAATAAAAGACATGCAAAAAGGCAAGAAAAACAAAAAAATTTTTTTCGCTTCTTCAGCAAAAAAGGGGCGGCCGAGGGTGTGTGTATATGTGTCTGCATATTATAACACAGCATAAATGATGCTGTTAGATTAGATGCTAATGTGTGAACAGAACGTGAAGCACACAGAGTAAGAACAAAAAAATAAATAAATAAAAAGTGGAGAGAGAGAGTTAACTCCCGTTAATGACGATCGGAAGCAGAGGGCGTGCACATCGTTAATGACGTATCGATGCCGTTCAAGGTAAAACGCGAAAAGTAAAGAAATGGTCTCCGAGGAGAGGAAATAACATTCGATCTAAACCAACACAAACACCATTACAAGCACTCGCTGTGTGTGTGTGTGTGTCTCTCTCTCTCTCCTGAACGATGACTGATCTGAACGAATTCGGTCCCCTCGAGTCGGCGGAGACGTCGCACAAAGGTCAGTGTTTGCGACAGTTTTTCATACACACACACACACACACACATATATATATATATATATATATATATATATGTGTGTGTGTGTATATATATGTGTCTATATATATATG
>NC_069006.1:23635326-23641332 GCF_001194135.2 Octopus bimaculoides
TATATATATATATATATATATATATATATATATATATATATATATGAGTCATAAACATGCATGTATATATACATTTCTTATATATGTAAGATCTCATTGAAACCAGCACATTCACATTTTTAATATACGTTTATATATATGGATATTTGCATGTACATGTATAGACGTGCTTATTTACATGTGTATATACACATACGCATATATATATATATATACATATATACACACATGCGTACACAGTCACACATGTATGGTAATACTAACCACTGCTGTCATTATTACTCCGAACTGTTGTCAAAATGTATGCCTTTTTGTTGCTTTTAAAACATTTAATCTTTTACATAATTACACACACGGTCAACAACAGCAATACTAATTATTATTTGTTGACCGTTAATATATTTATGGTTGATGTCATTTTTAATAGGGGAAGAAATTGTTGGAGGTGAAAAGCGGCTCCTTTTGAAGCGAAAAAAAAAAAACACTTTCGTAATACACCACAATCGTAATCAGCATTATACGAATGTAATAATTACTTTATAATAATTAAATAAGAGACAAATCGAAAGAAATACAGCAACTATATATCCCGTCTGTGTACCTTTGTCTACCGATTATTTTATTTTGAGAGCTGGTTGTGATATCTGCCTCCAGCACGTCTCCAGTCCGTGACTGGTACCTATAGATTATTAACATTTAATATATCCCTGCATGAAAAATGAGCCATAATAATAATAATAATTTCTGTTATAGGGACTAGATCTGAAATTTGGGTGACGGGGTAAATCAATTACATCAACTCCAGTGCTCAACTGGTACTTATTTTATCGACCCTGTAAGGATAAAAGGCAATAATAATATTACTATTATTAATAATAATCATAATTGTTAACATAGGTGTTATATATATATGTTATATATATATATGTGTGTTTTTTTTTTTTGAGGGGAGGCATAATTTAATTAGATCGGCCCAGGAGGTAGTTGTCTGGTATTATGTTAGATCGAACCTGTTCCACCAGCGAAAGGATAAAAAAAAATGATATAGAATGAATATTTGTTAGGATGAACGGTGGAATATGTTAGGGTTGTTAGTGTAGAAACTGCTTAATTAAAATAAATTAATCTCATTTTGTGTTTATAATTCAGTTAATTTTGATTTTTTTTTTTTTTCATTTTCACGATAATCCGTGAATAAGGAAATGAATGAATTTGATGAAAAGAACTATAGAACGTAAAAAAACCAACCGAAACGAAACAGCATGGATGTGTGTGTGAGTGCGTGCATGTGTGTGTGTATATATATATGTGTACACATGAAAATACGTGACAAAATAAAGCAAGCTGTCTGAATGTGTGTGTGTGTGTGTTTATATGTGTCAGTTATGTGAAATACCTAACATAATAAAGCAAACTGTCTGTGTGAGGCATAAAAATATGTAACGAAATGAACCAACCTTTTTACATATTCACTTTTACGTATTTTTGTTAAAAAGAAAACACATAATAATAATGATAATTTGTTTATTATTGCAAGAAGGGGGCGGCAGACGAGTAGGATATATTACACAGACTTGTTACGAAATGTGCGTCTGGGGTGGGGAAGGGATCAGGATCTCTGATGATCCATCTATGATTGAACATCGATCAGTGACTGTTTCAATCTCTCTCTAGGTCAGGTGTCTCTCATTTCTTCTTGTCACAACTATTTTCTCCAGTTTGTTTTCTGTTCATAGTCGTATTTCTCTCTCTCTCTCTCACGGTTGAACGCATTCATGCATGTCTAGTTTGAGTGTGGTTCGTTTCAGGTGCGCGACCTGGCTTTGTCACGCCAGCGTAGGTTATAACAATATTTAAGAATTAAAAAAAACAGAAAGTGTTAGTAGTAGTAATAACCGTAGTTGTTGTCATAATAATTTCTTTTCTAATGATGATAAATGAAGGTTATTGAAAAATTTTTTGGTATTATGCGAGAACAAAACTGCTTCATTGATGACATACTCAAAGAAATGTTTACCTTGTCAAAAGACAAGCGAACGACTCGATACTTGTTGCTGCTATATATATATATATATATATATATATATATATGTATGTATATGGCCGTGTGGTAAGTAGCTTGCTTCCCAACCACATGGTTCTGGGTTCAGTACCACTGCGTGGCACCTTGGGCAAGTGTCTTCTACTATAGACAAGGGCCAACCAAAGGCTTGTGACGGAAACTGAAAGAAGCTCATCGTGTATATATGTGTGTGTGTGTGTATGTATGCGTGTGTCTGTGTTTGTCCCCCCCCCCATCGCTTCACAACCGTTATTGTCTTTTTGTGTATGTGTTGCAGTTGTCCTTGACGGTGTTGACAGTGTGTGATGGTTTATAATGTCAGCTGTTTTGACGGTGTTGACAGTGTGTGATGGTTTATAATGTCAGCTGTTTTGACGGTGTTTGACGTCCCGCTCGTCATAACCAGCGACCCAAACTAATAGCAACAGCAGCAACAATAGTAGTAGATGTGGGATAATAATGCAGTTGGACAGGTTGCGCAATTACCCAAATGTACCATACATGCACATACCTTTATGTCTCCATGTTGAAGCATGTATTAAAAAACCCCCTCCAAAAAACCATGTTCAAATAACATTACTACCATTCCCTCGCCCTCTCTCTCTCAATTTTCCTTTCTTCCCTCCAAGTCTGTCAACAAATTTTCTTCGACATTTTCCAACCATTATTACCAAATTTCCATGACATTTCTTCAATTTGTTTCTATTCTTACCATTCTTTTCCTTCTCATCTCCATTTCCTGCCTCAATTATTTTCTTTTACATTTCTCTCCTCACCTACTTTCTCTTTCTCTCTTATTCCCCCCCCCCCTTTTCTTTGGGTTTGCTAACCTTATTTTCGGCTTTAGATTCCCTACTGTCTAACCTTAATTTCAATTATAATCTCATAATTGATTAATGAAAGATTAATTGTTAGCGGTCGAACCCAAAGCTGTCTTTAATGATGTAGTTTAGCATTTCTCAACTTTTTTACTCTTGGAGTGCAGGAACCCTTGATATATAGTCCATGTTTTGGGAAACCTCTAAATAAAAACTGTTTCGTTAATACTTTGCCTTTGGCTGTCTGATTGTTTGCTTTTCAACCATGAGGTTTCAAGTTCAGTCCCACAGCATGGCACTCTAGGCAAATGGCTTCTCCTATAGCCCTAGGTTGATCATTGTGTTGAGTGGATTTGGTAGAATGAAACTGAAAGAAGCCCATTGTGCACGTGTGTGTGTGTGTGTTACCCTGTCCTTGTCTTGACATCGTTTGATAGTTGTAAATAAGTGTCAGCACAGCCTTCCCAGCATGGCAGCCCAGTCAAACCGTCCAACCCATGCCAGCATGGACAACGGACGTTAAATGATGATGTTGTCCTTCACTTCTAATCTTCCATGGAAACGTGTCCAGCCCTGGGGGAAATATCACCTTCCTCGAAAACTGATGAGTGTTGATGAGGGAGGGCATCGAGCATAGAAAATCTATCTTGCCTCCATGAATTCCATCCAACTCCTGCAAGTATGGGGAAAAGGACATTAAAATTACGTTGATCATGCTGACATCTCTGGGTCTGTATTATTCACTGCATCATTTCCTGTGCAATATGGGGTAGATTTGGTTGCTGTTTGTAGCAGACAGAGTGACCACGTAGAGCAGTAGTTCTGAAGTGGGGCCCATGCTAGCTGAATAGTTAATTGGGGATTCACAAGAATATTTTACGGGTCCATGAAAAAATTTTGTTGAGATGTATTTATTGCAAAAAAAAAAAAAAACCCAACTAGGTTTCTTTCTCTAACGTTTTACAAAGTTCAAACTACACAAGTTAATGTGTAATGGGGGGTCCACCAGAATAAAATAGGAATCAAAGGGGTCCATAGATAAAGAAAAATGGTTGAGAACTTGAAGAAATTTTGTTTTAAATGTATGTATTGCAAGAAACAGCTGGGTTTCTTTCTCTAACATTTTACATAAGTTTAACCTACACAAGTTAATGTGTGAATAACAAAATAGAAATTTTGAAATAAGTATGCATAAAACTAGTTTTTAAACATCGAATGGCTATGGGGGTCCACCGGAATAAATTAGAAATGAAAAGAGTCCATAGGGAAAAAAAATGGTTGAGAACAACTGACGTAGAGGCTGGGTCGTTAGCTTGTATTAGAAGCAGTAAATTAAGTTACTGTCAGATCCTGGCTGGTGTTCACAGCTCTTAGCTGTCTGACATGTTCTGTCTGATTGTGTATTAAGACTGCAGTGTAACAGCTTAAGAAAACATGAAGAAGTTTGCTACCTGGAATACTTCTTTGGTTTTAATTAATTCCAGGTATTGCTTTCATGTAGTCACTACTGGTTGTGTTGCTTTTGGCCACAGATCCACCAGGGTAATACTTTTATGGAGGTGGCTCAATTGAATCTTCTGTAAAAAACCTCTATAGGCTTGGGGTCCCTGGGTGGTGGTGAGCAAAACCCAAGGGCACACACTTTAATTATAGCCCCTAGATGGTCTTCTTCATCTATGCATGTAAATTTATAATTGTTCTGAAATCTGAAACACATGTGGTCCCAAGCATTCTGAAAAAGAGAATTATTGACCATAAAAGGACAGAAAATTGGCATTTGGAAGGGCATCCAGCTGTAAAGCCGATGCCAAAACTAACCTGCCACGTAAAAAGCACACCAACACCAGTTGTCAAGGGGTGATGGGGGGGACAGACAGACAGAAAGAAACACACACATGCACACACACACACATACCCGGTGGGCTAGTTTTAAGTACCTCAAATTCTGTAGTTAAATATGAATAAAAATAGTATTAGCACAAGTTTCTTTTTTTCTGTTTGTAACTGATTAAATTACCACAGAAACATATATATATATATATATATATATATATATATATATATATATATAACCCCCATAAAATTTAAAAGAAAGGAGATAAAAACCACTTCTGCTGCTCATAAACAGTAGCCATATTAAATAACTTAGCTGCCCTGTGACTATGTCTGCTGTGTCAGGAAGTTTAAAGTTCACCGTTAGTTTTTAACAGAAATACTTTTACCCCATTTCCCCTCCACCCCCCTCTACCCCTGTAGCCATTTTGCTGCCTTCCGTCAGTCTGTGACGAGATCTGAATTGCTTGGCACTGAAAATGTTTCAGATTTCAGCTTTTTTTTTCTTTTTTCAGATTTTGGAACGAACAATTGTATATTTGCATCTATAAAACTGGGACAGCCTTGAGATGTGACCCAAGTTAACTGTTCGTTTTCTAGTTGAGCTTGTACATAGGCACAGGCATGGCTGTGTGGGTAAGAAGCTTACTTCCCAAACTCACGGTTGTGGGTTCAGTCCTACTGCACCCCACCTCGGGCAAATGTTTTCTACTACAGCCCTCAGATAGATCAGATTTGGTAGATGGTAACTGAAAGAAGCCTGTTGTATATATCTAACTCTTCAAAACGCTTAGTTTTAGAATGGTGGCAGCTGATGAAGAAAATGTTCTCTATGTGGCCTGTGTGTTTTCTGTGGTCTGTTTATGTTCTGTTTCTCATTTTGTCTACGTTTTTTTGTGACGGCCTGTACCCAGATATGCGTCAGTATATACATGTAGATGTAGGTATGTACATACATGTACGTATATATGCATATACTCACATATTATTTGTATATATATATATATATGTATGCTTGTGTATCTGTGTTTGTTCCCCACCATCACTTGACAACCGATGTTGGTGTGCTTACATCCCTGTAACTTAGTGGCTCGGCAAAAGAGACTGATAGAATATGTGGCACCAGCACTGATGCTTTATACGTTGTACATGAACTGGTGCTCAATGTGTGGCACCTGCAGGAATGCTTTTTATGTAACACCGGCATGGGTGCCTTGTGTGGCACTGGCACAGGCTCCTCTTATGTGGCACTGGCACAGGCTCCTCTTATGTGGCACTGGCACAGGTTCCTCG
>NC_069006.1:23641395-23650098 GCF_001194135.2 Octopus bimaculoides
TCCTCTTATGTGGCACTGGCACAGGCTCCTCTTATGTGGCACTGGCACAGGCTCCTCTTATGTGGCACTGGCACAGGCTCCTCTTATGTGGCACTGGCACAGGCTCCTCTTATGTGGCACTGGCACAGGTTCCTCGTACGTGGTACCAGCAAAAGTACATTTTATGTGACAATGACACTGGTGCTTTTACATGATGCCAGCACCTACAAGCCTGCAGGACAAGAATCTCTCAGCCTGATTGAATAGATGGTCACGGTTTGGCTTAGCTTGATGTGTCTTTTCAAGCACAGCAAATCGATATGTGTGTGTGTGTGTGTGTGTGTCTGAGATAATCTCCATACCAACCTTCTCGTTACGCCCATCTCTTCTGCTCTCAATAGCTATACACTCCAGCTCCCTCTAAAAAAAAAAAAACCCACCACGTCCAACACTTCCTTCCTAGAATGTTATCTCTTCTCTGAAATTCCATTCCTTCAGACACTGGCTTCACAGTACTTCAAACATCAACGGTATGTATCTCTCTCGCCCGTTTCCAGGTCATCGGCTGTATTGTTCCTTCGTCATGTTTAAACCTTAAAAGACACAGAAGATAATACAGAGATAAGCTGAGATAAATGAGAGAGAGAGAGAGAGAGAGGGAGGGACAGAGAGGGAAGGAGATATGAATACATATCAAAGTTATTGGCAGTGTGAATGTACTTTTCCAGGGAATGTCTCTAACGTCTTGCAAGTGTTGGTCTTAATCTTCTGATATGAATAATGTTGTAGTTAGTGTCAGTATTTTAAATGTCACAATATCTACATTGCCTCGCTGAAATCTCAGTAGTAATACTATATCCTCCCTCTCTCTCTCTCTCTCTCTCTCTCTCTCTCTCTCTCTCTCACACACATCTATATAGTGATGTAGGTATTGGGCAAGTGTCTTCTACTAAGTCCTCGGGTCAACCAATGCTTTGTGAGCGGATTTGGTAGATGGAACCTGAAAGAAGCTCGTCATGTGTGTGCTTTTGTTTTTCTGTTTGTCTGTCTGTCCTCCACCACCACCACCACCACTTGACAACTGGTGTTGGTGTGTTTACGTCCCCATAACTTAGCAGTTCAGCAAAAGAGACCAATAGAATAAGTACTAGATTTAGAAAAAGGGGGGGAAAAAAAACAAAAAAAACAGGTTCTGGGGGTTGATTCATTCAATGAAGAATTCTTCAAGACGGCGCTCCAGCATGACTGCAGTCTAATCACTGAAACAAGTGAAAGATATTGAATTCTTCAGGCCAAAAATGGTGCCAACAACGAAAATAAATCTCTGGTAGACTGATTATTTTGGGGGGGAAAAAACTGACTTATTATGAGGAGTTTAGACTTAAAAATTGTCTTTCATTTTGTTTGAAAAGTTTACCGTGATTTAAGTACTATGGCAACTTGTGTGCTGGAAAATATAGTAGTAGAAGTAGTAATTAGTGGTGTGCATAATACCAGTGATAATTGCATACTACCACCACCACCACTAATAATAATTGATTCTAATTTAGGCAAAAGGCCAGTAGTTTTTAGGGAAGGGGTTAGTTGATACTATAAATTCCTGTATTTGATGGGTACTTCATCATCATCATTTAATGTCTGCTTTTTATGCTGGCATGGGTCGGATGGTTTCATAGGAGCCGACCAGGTAGAAGACTTCACCACGGTTCTTGTGTCTGGTGTGGCACGATTTTTACAGCTGGATGCCCTGCCTAACACCAATTGCCCCGCAGAGCAGACTAACCCCCTTGGTGCCTTTGTGTCAATGTTTGTTACTAACCCACCTACTTACTCCTTCCACCACTTGAAAATGGGTGTTGTCCACTGATGTTGGAAAGAGGGGCAGAGAAAGAGAAGGGAGGAGAGAGAAAGAGAGAGAGAGAGAGGAAGAGTTAAATGAAGTGTGCTTATATCAGGTTATGAATGTTTTCATTCTGTTGTGTCTGGAGAGAGAGTCATTCTCTTTTAGTGCCTTATAATTTAACACACTCACCGGTCTGATTTCCACTCATTTACTTATTTATTTTTCTAAAATTTTCGTTGTGTTTTGCAACCATTTCAATAGTTTTCAACCTTTTCTATAGTTGAAAAGGTTGCAAAGACACAATGAAAATTTTAGAAAAATAAATAAATAAATAAATGAGTGGAAATTTTACCAGTGAGTGTGTTAAATAATAAGGCACTAAAAGAGAATGACTCTCCCCATAAACTACAAAATATACTTCAACACACAGACTCACATAAAGAATCTTGCAAACCAAGTCCAAAAATGAAATGTTTTCATTGTTTGTGCTCAATTGCAGGTCAGTCATGATCAAGCTGTCCTGTGATTGAAGGCACGCCCATTGGAACCTTCCCTTTTCTGTTTTGGGGATATCTAAGACTACCATTTCCAATGAGTTTGTGTTTAAGTCTCTTTGGAGTTTGAGTCGAGGGTGATTTAGCTGCTATTTCTAGCAGGCTGAGTACCCACCTAAACATTGTCTTTTGGATTTCTCTGATGTCACTCAATTGTCATGTCTTTTTTTTTGTGTGGAATTTCAGCCTTAACTAACTGAACCAAAACTAAAAAAATAAAACTGAAAATAACAAAAAAAGGTAAATAAAAGCATCACCACCACTACCACCACCACCGCTAAAACCAGCTGACTGGTGGGTGAAGTGAACTATTTCATCGACTGTGTTCAGGGACTGAACCTGCGTTCTTCTCCTTCATGCTTGATTGAATTCCAGTGCTTTACCAACTAACCCACACTTGATAATCTACTGCAACATCTACTACCACCACCACTGCTACCACAGTGTATAGGTAGGACTACTACATTTAGTTCTTGGTGGTGGACGATATTAGTGAGGAATTTTGGGTATTCTCTTTTTTATACAGGTTTACACTTTCAATGCTTGCTTTTGGTTTAATTGTTTTATGTCTGCTTTGACTTTATAATCCTATCAGTCCATGTTTATATTCGATGTGGAAGTGATTCTTTCAACTATCCTTGTGTAACCCTTCAGCATTTAACCTGGCCATGTTTGACTGGCTCACATATTCTTCTGCCCTGGTCTCACACCTACCTGACACATTGTCTTTCTAAAAACTAAACAATCACATCATCAAAGGTCTCGAAGCAATGAGATCTTGCATGACTAATTCAAAACAAAGTGTTACCATTCACAGAGTAACCTGAATATAATAATAATAACAATCATAATAATAATAATAATAATAATAATAATAATAATGATCCTTTCTGCTATAGTCACAAGGCCTGGATTTTGTGGGGAGGGGAACAATCAATTACATCGACCCCAGTGCGTAACTGTTACTTAATTTATCGACCCCGAAAGGATGCAAGGCAAAGTTGACCTTGATGGAATTTGAACTCAGAACGTAGTGATGGGTGAAATACTTCAGTGTTATTTCTTATTTGCTTCTACCTAGAAATCAAAGGAAATAACTACTATTCCCTTCAAACATTGAATTTGTGACCTGAGGGCCATTGTTTTGAAACTGACCTATTTTCCTTTACATTTCAGACAAATTCAGTGCCGAGTTGCTGAAGCAGAAATATCGTTATAGCAAATATTCTGCTCAAAACCACAGATTTGCTTGTCAGTTGCTTGACCTTAATCACTTGAGCATGTCCCTTAGTGGCGGACAATATGAAAATAACAATTTTGTTATACAGTGTAATTCTATATGTACATGGATTTTATACACAGTAATTCTATATGTACATAGATTTTATACACAGTAATTCTATACGTACATAGATTTTATACACAGTAATTCTATACGTACATACATTTCTGTGTACATTGTCATCACGACCGTCCTTGACAGTTTCTAAGATCTGTCTTTACATTAGATTCTTCTTGCATCCAGTTTTTCTCTCTCGGCTCATCAACAACCTGTTATTTATGCACACTGAAAGGTCATGGTTCAGTGGTTAGAACATTGGTCTCACAATCATTAGGTTGTGAGTTTGATTCATAGACCAGGCTGTGTATTGTGTTCTTGAGCAAGACACTTTATTTTGTGCTGCCCCAGTTCACTCAGCTGTAGAAATGAGTTGTGATGTCACTGGTGCCAAGCTGTATCAGTCTTTGCCTTTCCCTCGGATAACATTAGTGGCATGGAGAGAGGAGGCTGGTATTCATGGTCAACTGCTGGTCTTCTATAAACAACCTTGTCTGGACTTGTGCCTCGGTGGGTCAACTTTCTAGGTGTAATCCCATGGTCATTCATGACCAAAGTGGGGTCTTTTGTTTTCCTTCTATGCACACTTGCTTAATTTCTTTCTACTAGTCTTCCACTCTTTCAAGGCTAACATCTTGTGGCCATTAACATTTCACTTTGCACACAAGCTTCATACGATCTGCCCTTTACTCTGAAAGCAAAGCCCTTGTTACCAGCAGAGATAAAAGCTCTCCCAACATTCTCCAGCCTGTTTTTACTCTGACAATTACACTTTCAGGACACTTCACTACTTTCAGCTAAATAGGTCACCTCGACAGCAAAAATTATTATTGTGTTTCGTCATGCATGAATCATACTATTGTATATATTCGATTTTAACTGAAAAAAAAAAAAAATTAAATAAAACTGGGTGACATACACAGAGCAAAACTAAAACTATGAAGGGAAAAAATTTTGTACCAACATTTAACTTTAAATTAGGGGTATGACTCGTGAGTAAATATGGTAACTACTTGTAGGGAGCCGATTGGCATTACAGCTCTAATGTAATATGTGAAGGAATCCCAGAAAAGTGGGTCTTGAGTTTCCAATTTGAGTCCAAATATACATACACATTCTTTGTTCTTGGAATTTCTTGCCGTTTTCTGTTCCTTCTTTTCATCATTTTCTTCTTCTTTCCTGCGATAAAGGATAAAGTTTTCAAACATAAAAAACTTCCTTAAACTTTTCTTCATTGCAGCTTGGTATTTTTGCTATTTTGGCTGCTATTTCTAGCAGGTTGAGCAACTACCTAAAGGCTCTCCTGTTAGCTCGTTTAGTGTAGCTGACTGCTGTATATATGAAAGTGTGACCAAGGACTGTCCCATACATTGTACAAATAATTGGTTGTGATTTAAAGGACATTTTCACTGCTATTTCCAGCCAATCAAACAACGACCTAAAAGCTCTCACATTAGCTCGTTTAGTGTAGCTGGCTGCTGTGTATATATGTCTGTGTGGTCTGGGACTGTACTGCCACAGTATACCATGCAGTAAGTTTGCTGGTTGAGATGTTGTGCAAGTATTATAGCAACAACAACAGCAGCTGCTGCAGAGAAGATTAAAATCATTATTATGCAATGGAATTTAGTGCAATACCGACGCAGTATGGCACTGTTGGAGTAAATGTATTTACAGCATTTCATTTCGTTACTCGACTTTCTCTTCTTAGATCTTAGTTGCATTGCTGTGTTTGATTTTTGCCCTTCATCCATCCCTTCTGGGCAGCCCTGTCCTATAAATTTAGGGATTCCTATCAATGAAAATGAAGCTGCATGGCTCAGGGGTTAGAGTGTCGGGCTCACAATCGTGAGGTAGTGAGATCGATTCCCAGACTAGGCTGTGTGTTGTGTTCTTGAGCAAGACACTTTATTTCACGTTACTCCAGTTCACTCAGCTGTAGAAATGAGCTGTGACGTCACTGGTGCCAAGCTGTATCGGCCCCTTTGCCTCTCCCTTGGATAACATCTATGGCCTGAAGAGGTGAGGCTGGTATGCATGGGTGACTGCTGGTCTTCCATAAACAACCTTGTCTGGACTTGTGCCTCGGAGGGTAACTTTCTTGGTGCATTCCCATGGGAGGGGGTCTTTACCTTTTTATCAATGAAAATATATTATTACTTACCAGCTGGCAGAATTGTTAGCATGCTGGGCAAACTGCTTAGCGGCATATCATGCATAATTATGTTCTGAGTTCAAATTTCGTCGAGGCCAAGTTTGCCTTTCATTCTTCCCCAAATTGCTATCCTTGTGCCAAAATGAGAAAGAATTATTATTATTATTATTATTATTATTAAGGAGGTGAGCTGGCAGAATCAGTAACACTTGGCAGTATTTCTTCCAACTCTTTATGTCCTTACCCCCCCCTTGCGCCAGGCTGCGAGGATGGGCCTTGAACTTCACTCATCATCATCATCATTCCCACCATCACAATCATCATCATCATCATCCCCACCATCACAATCATCATCATCACCTCTGCTTTTCCCATGCTGATGTAACTTGGACAAGGGTTATTGAGGCAGTATTCTATGGTCAGATGCTTTTCCTGTCACTAACCCTTAACTTGGTTTCCCAGTGAAGTATTTTTTATTCTCTTCCAGGACAAATTGCTATTGATTCTGTGTTTTCATCTTCATCCTCTATATTTGGAGGTCTTTGCCCACAGGGCTCAGTTTTTGTCTTCTTTCCCTCCCTGCAGTTTGGTAAAATGCAGGGCTCATAGCTGTGATGTCTATTTAGCTGCCTTGCTTGTCCAGAGCTACCATCCTTTTTGACCAATGGTGTGTTGTTTTATTTACAGAGGAACTGAGGGTTCTGCATGAACGGCTTGCCTATCTGGAACGAAGGGAGCGTGAACTGATTCGGGAGAAAGAAGAACAAGAGAAAGAGTTTGGCTTAAAAAGAGCCAAACTGAAGGAGCTGTTTCTTCAGAAAGAAGGTGAGTTCTGGGGCTGGGGTTTCTTAATTTGTGTGTGTGTGTGGGGGGGTTGTATTTCTGTACAGGTGCAAGGTGTGGCTGTGTGGTAAGAAGCTTGTTTCTGTAACCCTTCGTAACCCTTCGTAAACAAAAGCCTCATGAGTAGATTTGGTCGATGGAAATTGGAAGATGCCCATTGTGTGTGTCATCATCATTTAACATCTGTGTTCCATGCTAGCATGGGTGGGACGGTACAAGAGCCAGCAGGCTGAAGCCTGCACCAGACTTCTGTGACTGTTTTGGCAGGATTTTTACATATATATGATAGTCTTCTTTCAGTTTCCGTCTACGAAATCCACTCACAAGGCTTTGGTCAGCCCAAGGCTATAGGTGAAGACACTTGCCCAAGGTGCCACACAGTGGGATTGAACCTGGAACCATGTGGTTGGTAAGCAAGCTACTTATCACACAGCCACTCCTGTGCCTATAATTATCTTATGCACTTCATTAGCTTACAGCTGTTTCTGCTGTAAGATGCAGTGCACTCCTAGTTGAGTGCCTGAGTAACACCCTAGCTGTAAGCTAGTGAAGCTCATAAGATAATCATTTATTCCATTGTCATCTCATTTTGTAATTACTGCTCTGTACTCAACTAATGCTTCATTTTGAAGCATAAGTCTACTGGGTTCTACACCAGGTTATTAGTCTCACGATGCCTAAGCAAAATATTAATAGATATATATATGTTTTTCTATGTTTCAGAGGAACTGAAGCGAGAACGTGACACAACAGCTGAGGCCCTTGGCAAGAACAACTCTCTCTTGATAGACTTGAAGAAGCTACAAAGTGAACTTGAAGATCTGAAGGCTGCTGCGGCCGTTTCGGAAGAGAACAAACAGGATGAAGTGGAAGACATTCGGCGCCAGTGCCAGGAGGAGATTGCCAGTTTGCAGAGTATTATGAAAGGTAATGTTGTTTGGGCTCCAGATCAACCCTGATTTGGCAGACTTGTGATTGAAGGCATTCCAACTGTGACCATCCCGTTGTATTTTCAGGCATTGTGCATATAAAGCCTCATTATCCAATATGTCCTGTAGCTTTTTGAATAGTAGTGTCATTTGAAGGAGATTTGGCTGTTATTTCTAGCAGGTTGGTCACTCCTTTATTAAGATAATGTTAAGTAGAAAGAATAAAATGTTTTGTTTTCATTTTCTACATTTTTATGCCCTTCTTGTCACCAACACTTGTTTTTAAATAAGGTAATCTTTCCCCATGGCTAGGCATGTTATTCACAAAAGACTGAAAATGAACACCATCACTTGTATGACAGGCTTGTGTACAGCCACCATCTGATGTCAGAACAAGGGCATAAAACTAGTTGTCTTCTATCATACGTATGGTGGAAGGCAACTCGTGACCGAGTAGGACCACTTCTTGAACTCATTTCATTCTAAGTTTGGTTTCCTTATCGCTGACGACGTCTCATATGATTCTTAAGGCCTGGGTGTTAGGCCTAGAGGCTTTCTTTCCTATCGCTAGCACTGGAGTGTGTGGTGAGGGGTACCTTGGTTGCTTTTATTCTAAAAAAACGAAAAAAAAATACCTGTTTGTGTGTTACAGAAGCAGCAGATGAAGCTTCAAGGAAGACAGCAGCTCAGTATGAGAGCGTGTGGCAGAGAATGATGAAAATGAATGAGAAATCAGAACAAGAACTTCAAGATCTGAAAATGCAGTTAAATCAAGAAAGGTAAGTCTTTTACTGGAGTTGAGAGGGAATTTGGTAGAGAGAAACTTCCAAGACCCCCATCGCAACGCCCATAAAACCAGGAACTTTTCAGTACCCTCTTGTATTCATGTATGTGTGTGTGTGTGTGTGTGTGTGTGTGTGTGTGTGAGAAAATTATTGGAAGGATTAAATGTATTTTTAAAGATAATTATTTTTCTCTAAAATCTCACAGGAGTTATCTTTCTTATTCCCAGGGAAGGCTTTTTAGCTTCTGTGGCGAAGTCCCTGAAGCGAGTGAGTGGC
>NC_069006.1:23650565-23651634 GCF_001194135.2 Octopus bimaculoides
CCTCTTCCTCCTCCTCTTCCTCCTCCTCTTCCTCCTCCTCCTCTTCCTCCTCCTCCTCTTCCTCCTCCTCCTCTTCCTCCTCCTCATATGTTAGCCAAGGAAGGTAATATCGTCTCACATTTTTAGCTGTGACTTCCATTGACTTCTCTCTCTTTCTTTGGTTTATATTTACTGCCGGTGCTACATGAAAAGCACCTGTACTAGTGCCACATATAAAGCACCCCTGCTAGTGCCATGTCTAAAGCACTTGGTCAACACTGTAAAGTGGTTGGCGTTAGGAAGGGCATCCAGCTGTAGAAATCATACCAGATCAGACGATTGGAGCCTGGAGCAGCTCTCTGGCTGCTCAGCACCTGTCAACCCATGCCAGCATGGAAAACTGATGATGAATGTGCATTATGGTTTTACAGCATCCATATTCCTCTGCTTCCATGTCTCAGATTGTTTCAGCGGTTTATGCAAATTTATCCATCCAGAGGCAGCGTGGTTGATGCCAGTGTCACGTAACTAGCACCCCTGCCGGTAGCACATGAAGAGCACCATTTAAGTGTTGGGCCTCATGGAGGCAATGTAGCCGATGCCAGTGTCATGTAGCTGGCACATCATTGAAATCTCAAAGCTATGAGCTAATACATGATTAATTCAAAACAATATGAATGAATAAGCATTATACTTGACAGAGTAATCTGAATGCTAAAGGGTTAAAGATGTGCTTATTTGAGGGAGGGAAGTGAATAAAATATTCGGGGTTTTTTTTTAACCCTTTAACTGCAAAATTTGATTTTATAGTTATTCCAGTAATGATGTTAGATAACTACTAAAAAAAAAATACATTTGGTATTTTCTGTAACTTACGTTCTATTAAATAAATAAACTTGACGTAAATAAACAGGCGCAGGAGTGGCTGTGTGGTAAGTAGCTTGCTTACCAACCACATGGTTCCAGGTTCAGTCCCACTGCGTGGCACCTTGGGCAGGTGTCTTTTACTATAGCCTCGGGCCGACCAAAGCCTTGTGAGTGGATTTGGTAGACGGAAACTGAAAGAAGCCCGTCGTATATATGTATATAT
>NC_069006.1:23652628-23653836 GCF_001194135.2 Octopus bimaculoides
TATATATATATATATATATATATATATTTATATATATAAAAAGTATTAAAGGTAATTCTATGCAACTTCATAATAATCCTTATTATTATTGTTGATATTATTTATATAATATACATAGAAATCCATTTATTTTTTTGAATTTTGTTTTATCATATTTTATTCTTTGGCATTTTTTGTTAGCGTATTTCTGTTGAAATGCCTGGGTTTTTGTTTCAGTTTTCCAGTTAATTTTGAAAATAATAAAGGATCTCATAAAATAACTTTGTCATTATTACTAAGTGATGTTTGGAACAGAAATTAACACGAAACTAACTCTGATAGAAGGTTTTAGCTTTGATCACTTGAAAACAAAAAGTCTGTATCATAGAGACAAGGGCGGTCCCAGGTGGGTTGGGGTCAAAAAAAGGTTACATTAAATTTTATTTTGCTGCAATAAACTTATTTTTGCATGTGTTGGTTATTGTAATATTTCTTTTCTTTGGTTTATATTTTTGAGGACACACTTTCAACATGGCTGGCCTGAGAATTGGTTGGGTCTAAAATTAAGGGGTTTTCAGAATTGCTGGTGTGAATTGTTCTACAGCTTTTAATGGTGTCATGCAATCTTGAGATCTGTGTAAACCTGAAGAATTTAATGGAATGTTTCGTTTTTTTTGTTTTTTTTACCAATGAATAGCTACAGACATGATTTTAACATCACTTGCTCACAAGAAGAGCTATTCACTTACTCCCTATCTATATAAATATGTATGTATACAAATGTGTGTGTGTATATATGTACATATACACAAGCAGGTACACATACATTCACACATACACAAATATCTAACTGCATATGTCTGTCTGTCTGTCTTTCTCTCTCTTTCTATATGTGTGTGTGTGTGTGTGAATATATATATATATATATATGTATATACACACATGTACACACATATATATAATATAGGTAGTTAGGTTAATCCCAGCTGTTTCTGCTTGAAGCCTATCTGCTTACTCCATTATTACAATGCTATATGTAGTCTCAGTTGCTGCCGTACATTAGTCAAAATACATATTGAAATTGAGAATTATGGAAATATTATTTACAGAGTATATCACAACAGGAAATTGGGAATGTTTTGGTATTATTCACTAGTGAATAAATAATACCAAAAAATTTCCAATTTCTTGTTTGTTTTATATATATATATATATATATATATATATAT
>NC_069006.1:23654093-23662990 GCF_001194135.2 Octopus bimaculoides
CACACACACACACACACACACACACACACACACACACACACACACACTCACACATGCCTACACATATATATACCGTGGAATATCCCTCTCGCAGGCTAGCAACAAAATGAAGACCCTTCTTCTGCCGTCCTCTCCTACTCTGAAATCCAAGCCAGCACAAGCCAATCTGAAAACCTTGCTAACAGCCTTCAGGAAAGATGGCGACCACAAAGAACTCCAAGTAAGGCACACGGCACTAGATATATATATGTATATATATATATATATACATCTATGCATATATGTATGTATGTATAAATATTTATATATATATATATATACACACACTGTAGATACCTGGTACTGTTTATTTGTAGACGCTGCTGCCTGCATGTTGCATTATTTCGTCTCTGTTGTTCTTGCTGCTGCTGTTGCCGTTGGCGACAATGACGATGATGCCTTCACCAAATATCTGGCTTAACTTTAAAATCCCTCTCAGTTCCGTTGTGGCTGTTGACCATTTATTTATTTATTTATTTTTGTATATATATTTATTCATTTTGTTGTTGGCTGTTATTATTATTATTATTATTATTGTTATATTTTATTTTTATTCTTTGTAAATTTATTTTTGTCTTTGATTTATTTCTCCCTCTCTTTCTCTCTCCCTCCCTCCTGATTTCCCCCTCTTCCCCACCACCCCTCCTTTTTGGACAAGTGTTTCATAGATATGATCGGGTTTGTTTTAACTCTACACGAGCGTGTATGATTGTATGTGTGTGTGTATGTATATGTATATGTGTGTGTGTGTATATATATATATATACACACACACACACACACACACACACACACACACACACACACACACAGAGGGAGAGAGAGAGACACACACATGCATATGCACACGTGTGCATATATACTTGCATATGTGTTGGATTGGCTGCATCCATAGAGCGTGAGACAAAATGCCATGCAATATTAAGTACTTGTTCAGAGTTCAAATATTCCACTGTGGTCAACCTTGTTTGCCATCTTTCCTGGCTTCATAAAATGAAGTATCTGTTGAGGACCAGCGTCGAATAACTTGCCTAATGCTTTGTCTAAACATATGGCATGACCTGACCTGACCTGGCCTGACCTGGCCTATGTCAGAACTCATCCTTGTAAGGTGGCGGTGTAGCAGAATTGGTGGAGCAGTGAACAGAATGCCTTGTGGTGTTTATGTAAGTCCCTTTACATTCAAATACAGCTAAGATCAACTTTACCAGTCATCCTCCTGGGTCACTAAACCGCCTGTTAAGTATACTAGGGTTAGTGTAATCAATTAACTCCTTCTTCTCAAATTTATGGTCTTGTTTCTCTAGTGGAATTATTATTATTATTATTATTATTATTCGAGGTGGCGAACTGGCAGAATTGTTTGCACGCCAGACAAAAGACTTAGCGGCATTTCATCCGTCTTCTCATTCTGGGATCAAATTCTGCCGAAGTCGACTTTGCCTTCCATCCTTTTGGGGTCAATAAAATAAGTATCAGTTGCATACTGGGGTCGATCTAATCAACTTAATCCCTTCCTCCAAATTGCTGGCCTTGTGCCAAAATTTGAAGTCATCATCATCATCATCATCATCACCATCATAATCATTGTTATTATTATTATTATTATTATTAAGATGGCGAGTTGTAAGAAGTGTTGAAAGGCAGTGCTCCAGCATGGCCACAGTCAAATGACTGAAACAAGTAAAAGAGTATGCTGGGAAAAAAATGCTTAGTGGCATTTTGTCCGTCTTGACGTTCTGAGTTCAAATTCCATCAAGGTCAACTTTTTATGCCTCTTAATTTTGGTCTGCAAAATTCGACTTGTATGCTGGAAAATACTGTATTTTTTCTCCTTTTTTTTTTTTTTTTTTTTTTTTTTTTTTTTTTTTTTTTTTTTTTCAAATCTGTTTTAAGGGCTTTGTTTATTTCTTTCTATTCCTTAATTTTTCTTTTATTCATCAAAGAACAAAGGGAGAGAGAATTCGAATAGGGGCTAGATTTTTTTTTGTTTTTGTTTGCTTTTATTTTTCAACGAGCACACTTAGTAGTGTAAATTTTACTTCACAAAATCCTCGGGGGTTTCTCGTTACCCCCCCAAAAGATATTTCTCTCTGAAAATTGGCTTCATGCTTCAGTGATCTTGTGATTTTCTTCATTCGTGGTTGTCTTAATCTGTCTTGTTTTTTCAATTTATTTCCCTGGCATTCTTTTATTTTATTATCTCTTTTTTTGTTTCTTGACTTTTCATTGTCTTTTTACTCAATCCATCTTACATTTTGTTGTTGTTGTTGTTGTTGTTAAAGGTAATTAATTGGCTTTGTTGAGGTTTAATAATGAATATTTAATTTGTTGTTAATAAGATAATAATTTTTCAGGTTATTTTTTTGTTGTTGTTGACAGACCACAAGTTGGCTCCAGTCAAGCAGAATTATGATTTAAGGTGTTCCAACAAACTATTCTGTCTTTACTTTTCCAGACATAACGTGCCTTAAGCTATATTATCTAACGAGTCTTATGTATGGTTTGATGGATATTTAGCTGTTGTTTCTAGCAGGCTGACTTAATATGTAGATGTTCTCTTGTTGACCCTTATAGAAACACCCTACTTTTGTTTTCTAACTTTGCAGCTATTTTAATTTTTTTTTTCGGTAAATTCAAAATAAAATTCTCAAAACTGTAATAAGAGATGGCAGCCTTTAGCGTTAAAACACGATTTCTATCTTGTTAATATTTATACACTATCTATATTGTATTACTGAATATTCTGTAATGTATGTAAACTGACACTGTAACTTTCCATAAGGTATGTTTATAAATCAGAATAATTTTCCATAAGGTGTGTAAATATTTCTATAACTTTTTCAAGATGTGTGAATGTATTCTTGCAAATTTTTCTAAATTTTGAAAATGTATTCTTCTAAATGTTTGTAAATTGTGTGATGATTGTATCATTGTAGTTTTTCTGTATTTGTGACAATGTACACCTGAAAATTTCAACACGATCATCACCATGCAATCTGCTCGATATACTGTATACAATCACCACCCAATACTATAGCACAACTCACACACCACATACTCTACATAGCCACCACCCAATACTGTAACACAAACCACACACTGCTAACATCACATGCGTACGTGCACATACTATACATCCTGTACTATCACTATTCAATACTATGATAAATATCTCTTAAATCACGCCTCTTTTACTCTTTTACTTGTTTCAGTCATTTTGACTGTGGCCATGCTGGAGCACCGCCTTTAGTCGACAAATCAACCCCAGGACTTATTATCACTATGCAATACTATCTCTCATGATGAGATTAATGATAATAATAATAACAACAACAACAATAACAATAAGATCTGGAAATAGTTAACTTGAATGTGGAGCCTAAAAACAGAAAGAATTCCTCTGTAAACAATAAAAGTTTAAAAAAGGAGGAAAAAAAGACTCACCTTTCTTAGTTTTTTTTCCTTTGCTTTCCTTCCTTCCGTTGTCTTCCAGTGTGTCTTTGAGAAATGGGAGTCTTTAACCCTTTTGCTACCATGTTTCTCTTGGTATACGCTACCATTGTTTCAATTATTTTTGAAAGGGGTGAAGAATTTAGTGAAATAATTGTCATTATTCAGCTGGTGTTTAGAACATAACTCAACATGGAATTTTTTATAGTAGGTGTTAATTTAAAACACTTCAAAAAGGGTAAGTTTGTACCACAGACCTAGGGTTGGCTGCTTGGATCTTCATCTACTTCCATCCTCTGTGAGGTAGTGTAGCTGTTGTTGTTGTGGGTGGTGGTGCTGTTGGTTAAATGTCTTTTTTGTGTCTTTCTGATGCCAACAGGTGGTAATAGTGTCATCCATGCTGACAGGATATCACCCAGCAATGGTCTCATGTTTTTTTTGCTAAGGTTTCAGAAAATTTGTTAGTGATTTTTTTTTTTGTCTTAAAAGAAAAAAAAAAACTAGGTAGAAATCCTCCCATTTCTGCTGTAAATTAGAAATTAACAATCATTAAAATGATAAGAGTGTGTGTGTGTATGTGTGTAATATAGATAAATAGCAGTGTGTATGTGTCTATCTTCCAACATACAATGATATAATATAGTGATATGTATGCCTGCAATGTGTGTGTGTGTGTGTGTGTGTGTGTGTGTACACACACACATTCAGGTGTTTAAACAGGAGATAAAGTACTCTCTCTCATATATATCTCATAGTTTATTGGTTCAAAGTTGACGATTCAGTCTATTGTATGCTGATGTGTCTATACACACACACACACACACACACACACACACACACACACACACACACACACACACACACCCTACGTACACATTCCTATGTCACAGTAATTAGCTTGATGAAAACCTATGAACTTTTATAATCATTTTGTTTTTATTTCTTTACTTAATTCTTTTTCTTGTCTTTTTTTTTCATGACTTATCTACATTGTACAAGTTATAAAACTTAAAAAGTCTAAGATGTTGCCAACAACAACAACAACAACAATAATAAAATTAATCTAATTGTCATTTAACATTCGGTTGCCTTGTCTATTTGGTACTCCTTCGTCCTGGGTGGATCTTGAATCTTAAAGCTAATGGTTAAAAAAAAAAAAAAATTGCAAAAAAAAACAAACAAAAAAAACCCAGCCCAGTAGCAGCAACGACATCACCAACAGTAACAGGTTTTTTTGGTCTTTTTTTTCTTCTGAAATTTCTATCTTGCATTATATAATACACACACACACACACACACACACACACACACACACACACACACACACACATGTGTATGTATGTATGTATATATGTATGGCTATATAATTGGAATGACAGGCATCTTGGCATCTAGTCTTTTCTTTGGTATGGTTTATATTTTGTATTGGGTCTTTTGTTCGTCCTTGTTTGTTTGTTTATATATTTTTATTATTGTTGTTGTTGTTGTTTGACACCCAGGCTTGTCCCGATCGAATAGTCTTCATTTTCATTTTTATGGCTTTGTTTGTTTTCAGTCGTTAGATTGTGGCCATCCTGGGGCACTGCCTTGGAAAGGTCTAATGGAATAGATTGAGCCTACTGCTCATTGTATAGGACTCTTTTTTTTTTTGCTGAACTGCTAGGTTACAGGGATGGAAACAAACCAACATTGGTTGTCAAGTGGTAATGGGGACATGGGGACAAACAGACACACACAGTATTATTATTATTATTATTATTGTTATTTACCTGAACCGCCTTCATAAAAAATAAACTGATTTAGCAATGTTTATATATCATTTGTTCTATTTTTTGTGCTGGTTTTTAAGGTTCAAATCCAACCTTGGACAAGCAGGTAGCTCTAGTATGGCCAGAATTGGAGACTCGGGGTCTTATTTTATATTCATATATGTATTTTACTATTTAAACTGGTGGCGGTGGGGCAGTGCCTCTAGGTACTCTCTTTTCAGGTCCTTGTAGATGTGTGTGTGTGTGTGTGTGTGTGGAATGATTGAAATAGCTGAGTGATGCTATTGGAGTTTGAACACTTGAAACTCGGCATCAGAACAGAAGACACAAAGTAATGAATGTGGTGGTGAAGATGGTGTGTGTGAAGGGGATAGAGGCTGATGTTGGAGTTTTCAGTGGGAGCTTCAGTTTTAGAGGAAGACGGAATGGTGGGGTTGAACGAGTGTTTAGTGCAGGATCTCTTGTATGTAGAGGAGGAGGTGTCATGCAGTAATGGTATGAGACTAAGCAAAATATATCAGTACATCCTGTTATTTATTGATCTTTCATCTTGTGTATATTTATCTATTGATCTACTCACACACACGCAAGCTTCATTTATTAATTATGGTAATCTCTGTCAGAAGTTAATTGTCACTGATTAGAAATTGCTTTCGTAATTCTTTGTTAATCAATATTTTATCGTAGTTTTGTGTGTATGCATGTGTGTATACATATCTGTGCGTGTGTTTGTGTGTGTGAATGTATACATGTGTGTGCATGTATACATATGTGTGTGTATTCATATGTGTGTGTATTCATATCTCTGTGTGTATTCATATGTGTGTGTGTGTTTTTTTTTTCATTGTTTTTATTGTTATTTTTCCAATGTAATTTCTATTTATTTTTTAAAAAATTATAATTCAGGCCCAAGAAGATGCCGAAATATTGAAATCTGTGGTTCTTCCGTTGGAGGAAGAAATAAAACTTCTGAAAAACAAGGTTCAAGAATCTGATGATAAAATAAAAGATTTAGAAAAACAGGTAAGAATTCCTCTATGCTTAATTTTTTTTTTTCTTCATACTGGTTCCAGCGAATAAGTTTTGGCCATGCTGGAGCACTTCGCCAAGTCTGTTTGGGCTGACCAAAGCATTGTGAGTGGATTTGGTAGATGTCTGTGTGTGTTTGTGCCTCCTCATCTTGAAAGTGTGTGATAGTTGTAAATGAGTGTCACCCTCATACAAGCAGTGTCGTTGGTGTTTGGGAGGGCATCAAGCTGTAGAAAACCCTACTAAAACAGACAATAGAGCCTGATGTAATTCTGCAGCTGGTCAGCTCCAGTCAAACCGTCCAACCTGTGTCATCATGGAAAACTGACATTAAATGATGATGATGTCCAATACAATCAACCAATGAAGTATCTTGTTGCTGTGGTTGTAGCCAGTACTACGAACCAATGAAATACTTGTGTGTTTCTCCAGTTGCTACCACTTCTTAACAGTGAATTATAATTTATGCCTTACTCAAGTGCCTACTTGGAATTAAGTGGACTCAACTCTTGATAGTTAAGTGTAGAAGGAAAATGTCGTTTGTAGTCTGCATCTGAGGCCTGTGGAATCCAACCGAAGGCTGCTTGTGATGACTGTAATACATTATGTATTGGAGGTAGTCGATGGCAGAATCAGTAGAGTGCCAGGCAAAATGCCCTGTGGTATTTAATTATGCCATTTTATACTGAGTCCAAACCCTGCCAAAGTCAACTTTCCTTTTGTTATTCTGGTGGCGGTGGTGGCATTGGAGTATTAGTAGTAGTAGTGGTGGTGGTAGTAGTATCCTTGTGGTGACTGTGGTGTAGTAGTATTAAGTATCAGTCAATATCTGGAGTTTAAACAATTATAGTCCCCTCTTGCAAATTTGCAGCTGTGTAAGTTAGAATCATCACATTATTACTATTATCATTATTATTACTATTATTATTATTATTATTATTATTATTATTATTATTATTATTATTAAGGTGGCAAGCTGGCCGAATCGTTAGCATGCTGGGTGAAATGCTTAGCGGGGTTTTGCCTGTTGCTGTGTTCTGAGTTCAAATTCTGCCGAGGTTGACTTTGCCTTTCATCCTTTCGGGGTCGATATATGGAGTTCCAGTGGAACACTGGGGTTGATGTAATCGAGTAGTCCCCTCCTCCAACATTTCAGGCCTTGTGCCTATAGTAGAAAGGATTATTATTATTATTATTATTAATAATACTATTGTGAAGGCGGTGAGCTGCCAGAATTGTTAGCATGATGGACAGAATGCTTCGTGGCATTTAATCCATCTTAGAGGTCATCATCATCACCATCTAATGTCTATTGTCCATGCTGGCATGGGTTGGACGGTTTGACCAGAGCTGGTGGGCTGCACCGGCATGAATATATGTATGTATGTGTAAAAGTATGTATGTATATATGTTTGAACCTAATGATGTTATAAAGTTTTGTTGGTCACAATGGGGGAACCACAAATCACTGAGTTAATAGGGCACTAGGGAACCAGCCACGGGGAGCACAGGTTTAGAAGGGGCTCATATCTTGTCATGAGCATTGCATCATGTCCATGACCAAGACACTTAACTCTTAAGGGTTTGGCCCACTTAGCTCCAAGTAGGTACTTCACTGAGCTGTATAAAGTCACGATAACTCCCTTCTCAGAAGTGGCAACATCATGGAATCGAACAAGAACTGGTTGGTAGTGTTCTCTACTACAACAGCAGCTGTGGAATATCTTTAGTAGATCTGTGCACAGTTTCCAGGTTGTCGTCTTTCTTCCATCCACTTATTATTATTTTTATTATTAGCAGCAGCAGTAGTAGTCGTTAATATACTCTAATTTTTAGTGGTCTGTATGCATGAATGTGTGATGTGAAAGTGTGCTCGATAAGGAAAATAAAACGTTAGTGGGCGTTTGATGATGGAAATGTGCTTTGCAAATCTGCGATTCTTGCTTCAGTCCTGCTGTGTTGTACCATGGGTAAGTGGCTTCTACTATAAACCCTAACATGACCAATGCTCTGTGTGTGTGTGTGTGTGTGTGTATTATAACGTTTACCTTGTAAGTTTGTCATGCCAGGTTCAATCCTTGTGTGTGGTATACCGTGACTATGTCTTCTATATCCTTGGGCCTACCAATGCTTTGTGAGTGGAATTGAGCAGTAGCTACAAGAATTGGCATAGAGGGGTGTGGGTGGAACATCACTAACAGTGGAATTAATTGATAATAGTAATAATAATAATAATATTAGTAGTGACTACAAGACACTAATTAGTATTGACTTTATTAGTTTCTTGACCTTATCTGTTCTTTAAATGATGTCATTTAATATTTTTCTGCTTCTTTTTTAGTTGTCAGATATCTCCGTGGATGAAGCCATGGCTAAAGTGTACGATACGAAAAAATCTCCTTCTTTGCCTGAATTTGATGAAAATATTGATCCTGATGAGAAGGTGAGTGTCTTTTGTTTCTGTTTTCAGCTTGAGTGCCTTCAGTTTTCGCCTCGAGCGCCTCCCACTTTTGCCTCGGGCACCACCCGCTTTTGCCTCAGGTGCCCCCCCCGCATTTGCCTCAGGCACCACCCACTTTCGTCTCAGACGCCTCCCACTTTTGCCTC
>NC_069006.1:23663225-23667290 GCF_001194135.2 Octopus bimaculoides
CATATCAAGTCTATGCTGTCTTCTGTTTTCCATGATCATATATTTTTTCAGTTACCATCATAGTTTAGACTGGTGCACATTGTGCATTTGCATGTTTTCCTTGCCTGTAATTGAAGTAGATGGTGAATGTGCTCTGGAATAATCATTTAAAGATATTTTTGTTAAGTGTTGTTATTGTTTTTGTTGAAAAAAAAAGCTGCAATAATTATGCACCAACCCAATAGTAGTAGCTAGAGTTTTAGGGTTCCAAGGTTTTTTTTTTTTAATTTTTAAAGAGGACACACTACTTTTTTAAAGAGGATAACAAGGTTTATTTTTGTTTAGATTTTATTTTTTTTATTCGTTTAAATCTTTTTTCCAGATTCAGCAACTAATGAAATATCTGAAAGCAGAGAAATCTTCACGGACAGATCTAGAAATGTTTGTTGCCGTTCTTAACACACAGAAGTCCGTTCTACAGACTGAAAACGACACATTGCGTACTGAGCTGCACGAAGGTAAATATACAGGAAGTGAATTCCTAACATTGCCACATGGACATGGGGACACACAAACACACACACATACACGTGATATTCACAAACCAGCAATGTAGCCTTCATGAGGTCACTCAACATGTTAGAAAATAGCAACCAAATTTCTCTAAATTGAATGTAAAACCTTAACCCTTTTGTTACCATCTTGGTGTGTTTACAGTTTGGCAAAAGAGACCGATAAAATAAGTACTAGGGGTCGATTTGTTTGACTAAAATCTATCAAGGTGGTGCTCCAGCATGGCCAGAGTCAAATGACTGAAACAAGTGAAAGAATATACATGATGGGCTTCTTTCAGTTTCCGTCCACCAAATCCACTCATATGGCTTTGGTCTGTCTAGGGCTATAGTGGAAGATACTTGATCGAAGTGTCACGCTGTGGGACTGAACCCTGAACCATGTGGTTGGGAAGCAAACTTCTTACCTCACACCTACACCTGTACTTATTTAGAAATCAATATTTAGTTACCATTTTAGTTACCCTTTTGTTACCATATTTCTATTGAGATGCTCTGTGTTTCTTTTAATTAATTTGAAATATAACAAAGAATTTAATAAAATAACTTTGTTATCATTCAGCTAGTGTTAGGAACATAAATTGTGACTAAGGTTTGGTGGAAGATTTTAATTCAGAACTTATGAAAACAAGACATTTGTACTGCAGAGCCAGAGCCGGTTTCAGCTGGGTTGGTATCAAAAGGGTTATTGAGAGTGAAAAAATGTTTTTGGTTCCTTGTTTTATATTTTGTTTTGTTTGTTTAATAGTTTGTCGAATGTTTGAAGACGAGAAACGCGTTCATAATGATTTGAAGCGTACCTGGCAGATGGCTAACGACCAGTTCCTTGAGTCTCAAAGACTGATGATGATGGACATGCGCCGGATGGAGAGTGTATTAACAACAGAACAACAGCGGCAGATTGTAGGTAAGTCTAACTTGGACTACTAGTCTTGTTGTAACATGAGCTGGTGGAGGAATGAATATTTTCACAAACATCATCTGGCTTGACTTATTGTTAATGTCTATCTATCTGCCGATCTAGAATACTGGCTTTCTATTGGTTACCACATTGAGGGTTCTAGTTAATCCAATTAATGGAACAGCCTGCTTGTGAAATTAACATGCAAGTGGTTGCGTACTCCACAGACACATGTACCCTTAATGTAGTTTTGAGGAAAATTCAAGGTGACACAGAATGTGGCAAAGCTGGTCCTTTGAATTACAGGTACTACTCATTTTTGTCAGCTGAATGGACTGAGGCAATGTGAAATAAAGTGTTTTGCTCAAGAACACAATGCATCACTGGGAGTTGAACTCACAAGGTTACGTTTGTGAGCTGAATGCTCTAACCATTAAGCCATGCGCCTTTACCACACACAAACATTTCACTGGCATTCCATTAGTTATGATGACGAGGGTTCCAATTAATTCAGTTACCAGTTGAGCCTGTTCATGAAATTAACATGCAAGTGGTTGAGTACTCCACAGACATGTGTACCCTTAATGTAGTTCTCAGGGAGACTGAATGTGACACAGAGTTTGACAAGGCTGTCCCTTTTGAATTATAGGATACCATTCATTTTTGCCAGTTGAGTGGACTGGAGCAAGGTGAATAAAATGTTCTTGCTCAAGGATACCACATGCTGCCAGGAATTGAACTCACGACCTTACGATCATGAGCTGGATACCCTAAGCCCCAAGCCATGTTCTTTTACCAGCCATCACCATATTTGGTGTCGGCTGGTCCACTGTATTACCTCTGAGAGTAATGCTATGTGTGTTTGTCTTTTTTGTGTCTTTTAGAACTACAGCAGAAAGATCTGGAACGAGATGCTCAGGAACGGCGAGTTAAGGAACTCGAAGAAATGAGAGAGAAGCAACAACGAGAACAAGAACAGAGACGGAAAGGTTTGTTTGTTTGTTTATGGTTGGCAGATGTTGTTATTTTTAGTTGTTATTTGGTTATGATGTTTGATGTTTTTATAAACGTTTTTAGAGATTTATATTCACATGATATTTTTTATTCATATAAGTTTTCATGTCGTTTATGTGATTAGAAAGCAAGCTTTTTGCCACACAGCCCCTCTTGCGCCTAATATTTAAAAAATCATTTGATTCTTTGTAAATCTCCGCACTTTATGTCTGTCTTTGTATTGTCCCCATCATCCATTGTCCTGGTTGCAAATAGATCATCATCATCATCATCATCATCATCATCATCATTATTAGTGTGGTATACATTAAATGTAGTTTGTAGTGTGACCGATCAGATGTTCTGTTGCTTTGTTCTTCCTTGTCCTTAGGTCAGTTGATTCCGTGGTCAATTTTGTCCTTCGTTCCTTTCGGTAAGTGCTCAACAAAATGAACCCCCAATAATGTAGAAGTGATGCAATCAATTACAGTAGACCCTTTAGCCCGATAGTCACAACAATTAGCCCTTTGCCTTGTAACACAAAGTCTATCTTTACCAGAAAGAAACCTGATTTTTGGCTGCTTTTTGTCACACCACTGACCTTGTTGACCCGTCAAGCCACATTATAGGCAGCCTGTCTAAAAGGGCAATAACTCCGAGTAAGATCTGATAACGGGTAAAGAGGACTGTGTAGTCCTTCCGCAGATCAGCTCTCTTGCATCGGAGGTTATGGTAAAATGCACTGAGGATATGCTGTAAAGTGGTTGGTGGTAGGAAGGCCATTTAGTCACAGAAACTGTGAATTACTTATTAAGTTAGCTTGTAGGTGGACTGAGTATTTCACAGCCATGTGTACCCTTAATGTCGTTCGAGAACAGAATCTGTGTGATTCAATGTGCTTGTTTGGGTGAGATGCTTTATCTGTTGGATCAACAGTTCTTACCGATCAGTACCCCTTCCTGCCACTAACCACTCAACCTTGATGTTGTGGTGTATTTAATTTTTTGTTCAGCCAAGCAAACCAGAGTAAGCAGTGCTAGGTTCCTTACCATATCAATATCTAAACTTGGGAGTGAAATAGTCAGTAGTTGAATACCTGAATCATGCAATCACAGTACCTCACTTTAAATATTTGTGCCTCCCTTAGCGACACATGTACAACTGCCCCTCCCCTCATATTTACTAAAAATATAATATTTATTGTTATGAAAAATTCTGATATCATGTCTCTATGCTTTTTATTTGTGCAGAGATTCTACAGCGACAGCAAGCCAGTCCAGTGAAGGTAATCTACATCTTTGTCTCTTGCACCCCCCTCTTCGTCACCGTCATAGTATATCCCCTCCCATCACCGCATTTTGAGCCCCACCCACCAATTGAACCTCCACATGGGCTATGAAATTTCTAATATCAGTCATATTGGTCATATTGGTCTAGTCTCTCAAACTACATTCTGCTGCTACTGTTTTATAAAAGAAAAAGAAAAGAAAAAGGCACATTTGATAATGTAGTCCAAGATACACTATGTCTGAAGATTACAAAAAAAAGACAGGGTAGTTGTGGTTGGTATAGCTTTGATTGTACAGCAATTCTTCCCGCCCTCTCCCCTCCCCCTCCCCC
>NC_069006.1:23667435-23678666 GCF_001194135.2 Octopus bimaculoides
CTCTGACCCCATTTCCTCTCCTCCTCCTTCACTCCCCTTCCTGCATTGGTATTTCTCTAAATGTCTATGTTTATTTATATGCTTATTTCTACATTTATCAATCTCTCTCTCTCTCTCTTCAGACCCCTCTTATGAAGGCCTCCAGTGCTGATCCTCAGTGCAAGACATCAACAGTTTCAAGCAGCCTGATCGACCTCACTGTACAACAGAACGACATTGGTGCTGGCGTGAAGAAGTCCTTTTCCAGTTCCGATGTCAGCGACATCCAAGGTGAAGACTTTGATTCACCATCATTACTAGATGCTTCTTTGACTGATACAGTTTCCAACACAATCCGGATCAGTCCCGAGAAGACCATAACGCTTCCTTCGTTGACTGAGGCTCAGAGGCGTGCGATTACAGGTATGATGGTTGTGGGACTCACCATGCACTTCAACTGCCAAAAAGTTACTCCCAGCCCAGCTCCAACATCTACGCCTGTGTTTCGTGGTGGTTTTTTGTTTCATGCCCCTTCCGCTTCAAAACATGCACACCAGTATGAAAGGACAAAGAATACACCACGCACACACACATATATATATATATGTGTCTGTTTAATAATAATAATAATAATAATATGCCTGTAATTCTGTCCGTCCGGGACCCCAGTATCTCAGTCTACATTTGCTCAACATAGACATGTTATACCTTTTTGGAATCAGGATGATCCCAGGATTGAAAATCTGCCCCTTATTTGGTTCTTGGCCATCCAGCATTGGGATCAGGTCTGGCTGACGATTTGTTATATGTTAACAGCTGGAAATTCAAATTTTAAAAGAACTCCAAAAATTTGTGAACTTACAAGCTTTTCATTGAAATTAAATTTAAAGCAATACCATATTGGTAGGGTACCAATAAATGCTTTATCATTATCACTCCCTTTAGTTTTGGGCTGCAGACCCAATTAACCCTCTGCAGGAACTAACTTAAAAGCCTGCACGGAGTGTGGCTTTTTCAATTTATAACCTTCCACGCCACTGAACCACTACAGTTCCTGGCAGTTGTTTTTTTATACCTTCTACAGACTGCTTGAAGCTTACTACCTTGATCCTTGGATCTTACCTTTACATCTTATTATATATATTTATATATATATATATAGGTGCAGGCCATGGCTGTGTGGTAAGAAGCTTGCTTCCTAACGAGATGGTTCCAGGTTCAGTCCCACTGTGAGACACCTTCGGCAAGTGTCTTTTACTATCGCCTCAGGCTAACCAAAGCCATGTGAGCAGATTTGGTGGACGGAAACTGAAAGAAGTCTGTCATATATATATGTGTGTGTTTGTCTTTTTGCTTGTGTTTATGCCCCCCCCCCCCATCACTGCTTGACAACTGGTGTTGGTATGTTTACATTCCCGTAACTTAGCAGTTTGGCAAAAGAGACCAATGGAAAAAATACTAGGCTTAAGGAATAAGTCTCGGGGTAGATTTACTGTCTTGAACAATAATAATAATAATAATAATAATAATAATTAGTGGGACCTGTGAATATTTCCTGGAATTAATGGTAAACGTATTGGGTTATTTGTGAAAACTCTTATCCAAAATACCTGAAAGCATTGCCTGTGTTGTGTCTGTATCAAAAGATGGTTGCTTATTTGCTACTCACTAAAAAAGTGAAGGAAATTAGAATACGATGATTGCTTAATGCACTTTATTTATGCACTTTGTATACTTCATGCACAATTCTATAGACTTAATATGCAACACACTCCCTCTTTCTCTCTCTCACTCTTTGCCTTACCCTCTTTTTCTCTTTCTCTCCTTTTTCTTTTGCTCTTTGCCTTTCTGTTCAACTAATCACATGAAAGCGTTACAGATGGGCTAAGTAACGAAGGAACAAATCTTTGTTAAAAAAAAAATTACACATTTCACTCGCTACCATCACTCTCTCCCTCTTTCCCTCCCCTTACCCATCTATTTCTCTCTTTTCTCTTTCTCTCCCCTCTCCATCTCTCGCCCCCCTCCTATCTCACCAAGTAATTTTGAAAATAAGGAAGAATTCATTAAGGTAATTTTGTCATTATCAAGCAGATATTTGGAGTATAAATTAACATAAAAATATTTAAAAGAAACTTTTTAAGCATGTTATTCCCTTCTTTCTCTTCACTTTTTGCTCCCCACCCTACAGCATGTCATTAACACTTCTCTCTCCCACTTTTCTCTCACCATTTTTTCTCTTGCTTTTTGCCTCACCCTTCAACTAACCATATGATGCATTTGGCCTTAGTGTATTTTTATACTCCTCTCTTATTTCTTCTCTACTCACAGTTCTTCCCCCCCTCTCTCACTTTCATTCCACCTCCTTAACGAACAAGCAGATTATTATATGAATCTTAAATTGTATAAAAATTTTTAAAAATATTTGTGAATTGTAGAAGTTTAACCAGTTTGTTACTCATTCATTTTAGCCACAAAATCTTAAATAGGCCCCTAAGGGCCATATGGACCCCAGTTGAGAACCATTGTTTTAGATCCTTCTGGAATGTCCCTATACAAGGGTTATAAAAGGCATGTTACTGGTACCAAATTAGTAGAGTGTCTTTGACGTCCAGGCAGAACATCGTCTCCACTCTCACCTGCCAATTTACACGGAGACTGGCTGATTCCTTTTCACACATGTCACATCTTGCTTCAGCGAATGCCAACCTATGGTTTACCTCCACTCACTCTCATGCCATTAATAATAGCTGTTTTCACAGCTCCTACTCAACCTGGATATGTCATTATAGTTGACCATATGAATCTAACATGTATATTTCCTCCTGTCTCAGCAAGCTGAAGTACAGAGCTTTTGTAATCAACTATTTATGAATGCTATAAAATTCTTTGATTGTGTAGATTTCTCGTGGAAACTTTCTAATTCAGAACCAACCTGAAAATTATTTGTGTGTTGAAATAAAAGTTATTAAATGTTCGCGAGCCTTATGTATACACCCATTTGCAACAGTTGTTTCTCTGCTCTGTCTGCACTGGAGATAATGTCCCCTTTCAAACCATTAAGTACGGTGACCCTGTTAAAGGGCCATGGATGCTGTTATACTTTGTCTGGCTTGGTCATTATAAAAAAAACAAAGAACAGAAAGTGTAAAACGAATTCATTTCTGCTCAATGTGTTGGTTGAAAGGGAAGAGGCTGTGTGTGTGTTTGTTGGGGGGGTTTTTTGTCTTTGTATTTCAATGAGGTTGTTTGTGTTCCAGATCCCACCCCAGAAGCTGAAGCTCACAACTCCCTGTTGGCAAGTGTGAAGTCAAGGACTGAGGGGATATCACTGGAAGGCAGGAGGATGGTCAGCGAAAAAGAGTGGGAACTTCTACAACAGGAGGTAAGCTGTTGCCAAGGCAACACACACACACACACACATTCTCTTTCTCACACTCTTTCTCTCTCACACATTCTCTCTCTTTCTCCCTCTCTCACACACTCTCTCTCACACACTCTCTCTCACACACTCTCTCTCACACACTCTCTCTCACACACTCTCTCTCACACACACTCTATCACACACACACACTCTCTCTCGCACACACACTTGTACACTTTCGCGCACACTCTCTCACACACATTCTCACACACACTCTCTTACACACTCTCTCACACTCTCTTTCACACACACTCTCTCTCTTTCTCACATACATATACACACTCTCTTTCTCACACACACACACACTCTCTCTCACTCTTTAGCACACACACACAACAGCAGGATTGAGCTCAACACTCTGTATTTGGGAAGCAAACGTGTTAAGAACCACCCAGCCACACCCGTCTCTATATAGGCACTGGCAAATAAAATAAAAATTTCTTCATTATTATTATTTAATTTTATTTTTCATTTTTCAGCTGAAAAGTGCGCGAGAGAAGCTGGGTCGACCATGCGACATGTGCAACAACTATGAGGCCCAACTTCAGTCAGTGCAAGCGCAGCTGAAGGAATCTCAGTCTAAGATCCAACAGCTAAACCGTTATTTGAAGAGTGAGCAACAAGCGTCGGTAAATCAGCGCAAATACCAGGAGGAGCTGGAGAACAATCTCAAGGAAGTGGCAGAAGATGCACGCAAACAGGTAGTAATAATAATAATAATAATAATAATAATAATCCTTTCTACTAAAGGCACAAGGCCTGAAATTTTGGGGGAGAGGGCTAGTTGATTATATTGACTCTAGTACGCCACTGGTACTTAATTTATTGATCCCATCCCTGAAAGGATGGAAGGCAAAGTTGTCCTCGGCAGAATTTGAACTCAGAACGTGAGGACAGGCTGAAAGCTGCTTAGCATTTTGCCCTGCATGCTAACAATTATGTCAGCTCACTGCCTAAATAATAATAATAATAATGATAATAATAATAATAACAAGGGCTCTCAGAGAGTTCAAACCTCTGCCAAGCCAACACCGTCATCTTCTCAACAATTAGCTGGAGATGATTTTTAAAATGAGAATATCTGAAATAAAACTCTACTGCTCTCAAGTTTATTTATTTCATTTATTTATATGCTTCTTTGTTTGTTTTTCTTTTTTTTTCTTCAAAACTAGATATCTACTGTTATGACCAAACTTCAAGAATCAGAGAAATTCACAATGGAAGTGAAGCAACAGTTAATGCAGTCGCACCTGGAACTACAAGACCAACTTGTACGTTGTCCTCCACCATCTCTTGTAATCAATGTTGTTGTCCTTCGTTAGTTCCCTCAGGCCAACCTCATTGAGCAGACCCATAATTAAAGGCATTCAACCTTGTTACATATCTTTTATTCTTTTACTCGTTTCAGTCATTAGACTGTGACCATGCTGGAGCACTGCTTTGAAGGATTTTTAGTCAAATGAATTAACCTCAGTACTGGGAGAAGGCATTAAGCCTGGTACTTATTCTGTCGCTCACTTTTGCTGAACTGCTAAGTTACAGAGATGTAAACACACTAACACCAGTAAAGCAGCGGTGGACACACATACACACGTGATGGGCTTCTTTCAGTTTACGTCTACCAAATCCACTCACAAGGCTTTGGTCAGCCTGAGGCTATAGTAGAAGACACTTGGCCAAGGTGCCTCACAGTGGGACTGAACCTGGAATCGTGTGGTTGGGAAGTAAGCTCCTTACTACACAGCTGCATCTATATAGATAATTATTTTTATGACTCTGGTGTATTTAGGAATACATTATCCAATGTGATACACCACATTTTTTTGGATGTGATTTGAGAGAGGTATTTGGCTGCTATTTCATGCAGAACGAGCAGCCACATTCAGGCACCTTCATTAGCTCTCAAAGCTGACTGTGGCAGAATTTGAACTCCGAATGTTAAGACAGAAGAAATTCTGCTAAGCACTTTGGTGTGTTAACAGCCCTCCCAGCTTACTGCCTTCTTCGTAATAATAATAATAATAATAATAATAATAATAATAATAACAATAATAATAATAACAAAACATAAAAGTATTAAATTAAATAGTTTGTGTGTTTAGTTAATGGTTTTTTTTCTTTTTCTTTTCTTTTAGAAAACGTTGACTGAATCCAGGGAAGAAACCCAGGTTGAGGTATGGTGGTCTTCCTATTTGGTTGGGGGGACAAATGTGTGTGTGTGTGTGTGTGTATCACTGGATGTTGTGATGTTTTTGTTCTTTGTCTTTAAGAATGAAATTAATGTTATTTTCCCGTTTATTTCCCCAGCTGGATCGACTGACTCAGGAAAACGATACTCTTGTCGGCAAGCATTCCAAACATTCTCAACAATTACAGAATGAAGACATCAATCTTCCCAACAATCTTGAAGTAAGCCACAGCTTCACATAGCGTTATTCAAGTCAAATGTGTGCGTGTGCATGTGGGTATGTTTGTGTGTACGTTCAGGCATGTTGCTTGTTCCTTCTCTTCGTCCTGAAAACTTTTGTTTGACTTTGTTGGGTTTCTTTGGAATTTTTCAGGAAATGCAGCTGTTATTATTGAAGTACCGAGAGGAGATTATTGCTGCCAAAGTGGCAAAGGAACACATAGAAGACGCTCTAAAAAGCGAGATCCTGTTTCTCAAAGACAGGGCGCTGGCTGACCAGCAAGAAAAGAACACTCTTGAAGAGACTTTGTCACAGGAAGTCAGTACTTTACAAGAACGGCTAGGTAGGAGAATTTCAGCTTTCGTTGCTTTTGTTTGACCATTACCTGACCCGGCGGTGGCGGCGGCGGCGGCGGGCGCCGCCGCCGCTGCAACAACAACAACAACAACTACTATTGTGGCTTTTAACCTTTTGTTACCATTTCTCTGTTGAAATATACAAACTTTGTTTCAATTTATTTTGAAAATAATGAAGAATTTAGTAAAGCTAATGTTTAGAACATAAATTAAAGTTTTGAAGCAAGATTTTGATTTGGATTACTTTAACCCTTTTGTTGCCATATTTCTGTTGAAACACATTGCCTTTGTTTCAATGAGTAGTAAATAACTGAAAGGAATCAGTTGTTTGATTATAAAATTATTAGCGACAGAGGGTAAAGGGTAAAGAAAACCCCTTTGGTCATAATAACTAATTAATAACAAACCAATCCCGTTTATCCTGTTGCATATATTAACACTTCCAAACTGTCTCTAATCCATGTCTCTCCTCCTCTTTGCGTGTTGCAGCAATTTTGGAAAGCTGCAAGTCAGAACTGGAGCGGGAATCGTCGGTGCGTGCGGAGACGGAAACCAAACTGCGAGACTCGGACCAGTCTCTGAAGAAGATCCAGACCAAGTCAAAGCAACTAATCAATGCCTTAACACAACAGTTAGACGAACAAACTACGCTACGGGTAGGCCCAGAGTTAGCTTCTTTATTTGACTTATTTGGACTGACATCGAGAGATGTACATAAGAAACGGCACTCACCAGCAGCGCCATCTGCTGGCACTTCTACTGCTACTATTACTACTACTCCTCCTCCTCCTCCTACTTCTAAAAATACCCACCATGCCCCCAACTAACAAATTTACAAACACACTGATATAAACACTCCGTATGCTTGTATGTATGTTTGCATTGCTACATGTTTGTGTTTGTTTATATATGTGTGTATGTGTTTGTTAAAAAAGGTGAAAGAAATTTTTAGTTTTTTGTTTCGTTTGTTGTTTGTTTTTTCTTTCTAGTTATTTTTTATTTAGGTTTTTCTTTGTTTTTAAGCCCTCCTCTGCTGTCCTATCTTCCCCGTCCCTGCCAACTCCACATCCACCGCCATACACTTCTTTTTCCCTTTCACTCTTTCTTTCTTTCTTTCTTTCTGGCCCTCCTCCTCCTCTTTCTCTAAAATTTATTTTCGTCTTCGTTTAATACATTCCTCTTCGAAAACTAACTTTAAAAAAAAAAACTAAATTAAGTTTACTACTGCTAATACTAATAATATTTATATTTCCTCAACCTCCTGTGCTTAGGGGTTTAGGCCCAAGTTTCATAATTACCATAGCTACCTTCAGTGTTTGTGTGTGTGTCGGTTATGGAGCCAGTTATATGTGTATATTTGGTATATGCAATGGAGGCTGTATTAAATTAAAATGGCCATCTATGCATCATACTCAATGTATATACACTGCTGATAGGCCAGTTACTGTAGTATTTGTCCTGAGGTAATATCTTATTGATGTTCTCTGTTCAAAATTCTATGAATGTCAGAGGGTGACAAAAAAATTCATCCCCACAATGATCAGCAAGAGCACCATACGTATTTTCATTTCTGATATAGAAACGCATGAAGAAAGCATTTACTGATGGTGTGAATAGCTTCCCAGGTGAATAAAAATCCAGTACATGCAATTGTGGCAGCATTAAATTAAAATAGCTATCTATATATCATACTCAATGTATACACACTATTGCTAACCCAGTTACTGACCACTGCTGGGACAAATTTTATTTTCCCTCTGATATTTATTATTTTTAACACAGCACATTGATAAGATGTCATTATAGGGCAAGTACTGCAGTTAAGGCTTGTCAGTGATGTATATACACAGATGTATGGCACACACACACACACACACACACACACACACACTTATATTACTTTAACACTAAATTAAATCTTGAAACAAGCCGTGCTGAATGCTATATTTTATTGATATATATATATATAAAAATGTTAATGTCACACTAATGCTTGATGATGTCTTGAGATGGAACTAATTAAAATAGATGTACAGTTAAATATCTAAATATACTACCAGCCCTAAATTAGCCTCGTCAGCTACTAATGAGCCTGCAATCAACGTGAACAACCCATCACTTTCTGAATCTTCATTCATGAAGCCAAACTATGATGATGGTATTGGAAACATTATCATCTACATGCACAGATCTTCAATTAAGATTTACATGACATGAAACTCCAGACTTCTACAATACATAAAATATTTTAGAAATTTTTTTTTTAATATAATTCTTTCGCCAGTGCCAGCATCACATACCTAACACCTGTGTCGATGGCACATAAAAAGCACCCTTTGAACTTTGGGCCTCACAGAGGCAGTGACAGGTGACTGAGACCTTTGGCAAAATACTGTTCTTGACAAGACCTGTCAAGAACAGTATTTCATAACTGGCCCCTGTGCTGGTGGCATGTAAGAAGCACCCACTACATTCTTGGAGTGGTTGGCATTAGGAAGGGCATCCAGCTGTAGAAACTGGCTCATATGCTGCTTCAGTAATTCCTGTCTAACTCCTGTCAATGTGGACATAAAAACAGTGATGTTAAACTGTTGTTTCAAGTATATTTAGATATTTAACTGTACACTTTCTCACACACACACACACCTATACATGGGACCATTAAGAATATATATGCATATTATGTATATGTATATATATATTTTTTGAAACATCCTGTATTTTTGTCAGTCTGTTGAATGTAAACATGTATATTTGCTAAACTAATGCTTACTACTAAAAAAAAAAATTGGAATTTTTTTCTAGATAATAAATTGCTTTGTTTGATCTAGCACTGTGAAATACTCTGAGTTTATTTTTTTAATTTTTCTGTTATTTTCCATGAGATACAAGACATTTTAATACCCAGCACAACCCATCATGATACAAGTAATGCTTTTCCAACTTTCTGATGGCTTCCAGTCCATCAGTTTGTATTATTTCTTAAAACTTACATTGTTTTCGCTTTAAAAAGTCTAATTAAAAGCATTTATCTATATCAGACAATGCTTCATGTAAACTATACCACAATATATGTTTGAAGACATCCTAATTTATAACCTCCAAGCCAGCTTCCTCTTCACCTCTCAGCACCGCCCTATATTTTCTTTCTTTAACCCCCCCCCCTCCCCTCCTTGTTCACTGTTCTGTCCAGGATTCTTTTGTTTTTCTTTTGGTTTCAGCCACACCACCAGTCCAGCTAAGTATCTTGACATGTCTCATGCCTCACTTATTTATGACTTACAGCTTTTTTTTCACTACATGCAGAGCCTCCTAGAAATTCCAACTTCCCCATTAGGCTTTTTCCTTCTTCCCACCACACCATGTTAGAAGCTTCCACATACTCACCATGCCTCACCGTATTTTGGGGTGGGGCATAGAGCTGTGTTTTTCTATTTTTTCTTATGATGAATTCCTTTTCTTTTCTTTTTTTCTTGTTTCTTATTTTTTTCCATGTTCCAGCCACGCATACCAAAACAAATTAAAGCCTTACTAATCAACGTATAAGTTTCTTAATTGTGCTACCACTGCATTAAGGCTTCTGCCTTCTTGCCCTGCCACATTTACAGCTTTTCCTTATATATATATATTACTGATTTCTTGTCTTACTTACATTTCTCTCTCTCACACTATCTATCTGTCTCTGTCTGTCTCTTTCTCTCACTCACCCACTGTCTATCTGTCTCTCACACCCTTTCTATCTGTCTCTATGTCTCTCTTATCCACTCTCTCTATTATTTAATAACTGTTTGATTCAGCTTTCTACAAACCTGACGAGTTATGTTCGTTAGGCGAGCCTACAAAACTTCAGGCTACATGGAACCAAACCAAACTGTTTTAAATAATAATGTCTGTAATTCCTACCAAATGTCTTAAGTTCCTCTTTCTTTTGTTTCTCCACTCACTTGTGTACATGTGTGTGTGTGTGTGTGTGTGTGTATTTAAGAGCAAACCAGTGGTTCTCAACTGGGGTTCATATAAGACTTTGGAGGTTCCATGCAAGCAAAATATTAAACTGAGGACCCACCATAGTATATTAGGGATCTATGAAAAATTTTTTACTTTGGATGAATGTTTTGCAAGATACAACCAGCTTTCTTTCTCAAATGTTTTACAAATGAAAATGTGAGGTACAAAATGGGGATTTTGAAAGAAGTATCTTTTAAAACTGGCTTTTAATTTAGAAACAATTAATGGATATTATATTTATTTATCTATTTTATTTTTTATAATCTATTCTAATGAGATCCACTCATTAACTGTAGCATAGCCATAGTTTATTATGCAATTGTTTTCCAAATCAGTTGGTAGTTTTGCACTTCAGCTCAGACACAATAAAGCTGTTTGCTTTTTCATTGTCTCTATTTTTTATCTTTATCTTTCTTGCCATCTTTGCTACTTTTGCTGCCAACATTTTCTTCTTCTTATTATTATTATTCCACTATGCACATAGCTTATCATTTTTACAACCTTAATTCCCAGGAAGTCTCACCAGACATCCAATATGTATCCTGTACAGATGTTCCTACATGCACCTCTTAAGCAGTAATCTTAGTTTTACAGCTGCATTAGGGTATATATATATATATGTATATATATATATATATTTATTTATTTATTTATTTATTTATTTATTTATTATAAACATAGCAGTGGCCTTTTTTAATTTTTGAATATATTTTTGATCCTAAAATTCAAATTATTTTTGCTGACATGTGAAAATATATATTTCTGATTCTCCTGAAATATCAACATATATTTATCATTACATACATATGTGTATATATATACATATATATTTCTTTACACACTTTCATACCTATACGATTTAAAAATTCGTAAATAATGTACAAGGAAAAGACATAAGAAATCTATGGAAAAAATCCTTATTAAAGGACGAAGATAAATTCATCCGGATAAATATATATTATATTATATATATATACATATATATATATATTTGAGTAAAAGGCAGAAATATAGAAATATTACAACTGAAAGGCTATATATATATATATATATATT
>NC_069006.1:23678676-23681352 GCF_001194135.2 Octopus bimaculoides
TTCATGAAATATTAATATATTGTTGACCTGGACTATCACAGCTTATTTTTCTGATAAGATCGGTGCATTTTCATAAATGTAAATTTGGTGAAGAAACAAATGTTGTGACCCACCCTGATGAATGGGAGACAAATTTATTAAATTTCGAAATTTCAAAATTTTGTTTTATTTATTTATTCATTTTATTACAAATAAAAGGGTCCAATAAAGAACAAAACAAATCAACCCCAATCCAAAAAGTTTTCGACAAGCCAGCTGTCCACCCCATTGATATTTGCCCTATATTGTTGTCATTTTACTTCACTGACCAACAAGAATTGTTTTGATCACTGTCAACTGACCAGTGTAGCTATTCAAAGAACCTAGAGAATGTTGAACAAGAACAACGCCAGGGGTCACACTCTGATCCTTTACTGACCTACCCTAGCGACACACTCACCCTACGGTGTTTGGCATGTCAGTGTCTCTGAGCTCTTTTTCCAAGAAATTATTCATCTGATATCGGTCACCAAATCATTACCAGTAGCGTAACCAAAATAAGAGCGAGCGAGCAACATCCTGTCATTTATTTACAAAGGCCCTTCTTCACAAAAAAAAAAAAATCCAAGCTAAAAGGTAATAAATAGTTCAGAGAAAACTTATTAGGCCATATTTATTTGTTGTTTATATGTTGTTGTGTATTATTATTGTTAGTATACATTGAAATATATTTGTAATATATTTGTAATATATGATATATGACATGCTGAGATATAACTTTGGAGTCATGTATATGATGTGTAAGGTGATAGCATGTCAAGATATACATACTGTTGTGTGTGTCTGTATATGCGTGTGTGTGTGTGTGTAATATATATGATTAACCAGGGGGGGGGGTGATTGTCCTGGGAGTAGTTGTCATCTGGAGGGGATTGTCCTATGGGGCAGGGTGATTGTCCTGATACGTCAGAACCATCACCCTTCTTAGACAGTCTTCATCCATTTATATTGTTCTCTGCACCCACTATCTGTGTTATAATGGCCATCCCATCCTTTCTTCTTCTCCTCCTGGGCCACTAAACTTATCTCTCCTGTCTGTCTCTCTACGCAAACATGTCACCTCTCCCTTCTTCCCCTGTCATTGGTATCATCATCATCATCATAACCCTGCTTTTAGCATCCCCCTTGCCAAATACATTACAAATATAGGCGTGGCTGTTTGGTAAGAAGTTTGCTTCTTGACTGCATGGATCCGGGTTCAGTCCCACTGCACAGCATCTTGGAAATGTGTCTGCTACCATAGCCTCAGGCTGACCAAAGCCTTGTGAGTGGATTTCGTAGGCAGAAAGTGAAAGAAGCCCATTGTGTATGTATATACATATACACACATACACACAGAGTCTTCATTTTTGTAACTTCCAGGATTGTTTTACAGTGAACTGGTATTTCTGTTCCAGGGTATTAACATTGTGTGTGTGTGTGTGTGTGCATGTGGTCAACTGAAATTGATCAACTCAGGGTCTCACATGAGATATTATGAAGTATTGAGATAGGGGAGAGGTTTTGTGTTGCAAATTTACTTAAGAAAGCAAAAGCAGTCAGCAAACTGACGACCATTTACACACACGCACACTCACGCGCGGATAAATTCTTTCTACCAAAACAATTTTTGTGCTATTCAATCTTTTACCAAACTCAAGTGTGGCAGGGTTTTTTCGTGAAATAGAAAAGATTTTGTGATTTCTATAAAAAATGTTGTTTAAGGGGTTCCACAATGGACTAATTTTGGGGATCACTGCATTATGGTATTAACCCCAGTAGTTGAGTTTCTTTCTAGTAAATTCTCACCTGAATATCTCCTACACTGTCTCAACACTCTTTGTTTTCCTTCTCTTTTTGCTGCTGAACTTACAGAGTAAACTGGAGACAGAGGTCAGTACTATGAAGGCCAAAGTGCAGTCATTACAAGTGGATCTGGAGAATAGTGAAGCTGTACAGAGAGATTTTGTTAAACTATCCCAGTCTTTACAGGTTTGTACAACTGTTTCAATGTGGCCCTTTGTCATTGTTAAGTCCCCTACTCGAGAAACAAATATGTCGGGCACTGGCATGGCTGTGCATAGATGGGGCTGTGCGGTGAGAAGTCTGCTTCCCAACCACATGGTTCTTGATCCAGTCCCACTGCATGGCACCTTGGGCAAGTTTCTTTCACTATAGCTGCCAACCAAAACCTTGTCAGTAGATTGAGCAGACAAAATCTGAAAGAAGCCCTTTGTACGTGTGTTTGTCCCCCACATGCAGCTGTGTTAAGTTATTGGATCTACCAATTTACATATTAGATGCATTCCTGGAGCTGGTATGTAAATCTCCAGTTTTATAACGATCTCAATTAATTGCTGGGAACAATAAATATTAAACAATTAAAGTTAAAGAAGTGATTTTAAATTCTCAGTCGCAGGATAATGCTAATAATGTAGCCTGAACAGGATAAACTACCCCTATTTTTGCAGAAAAAAAGTGTAGGCGGTTAAATTAGTAGTTCTCCTTTTTATTCTTGTGTTTTTCTCCAGATTCAACTGGAAAAAATTCGGCAAGCAGAAACTGAGGTGAGATGGCAGCATGAAGAAGATGTTGATGAATGTAACAATTGCAGACAGGCTTTTTCTGTGACAAAGCGAAAGGTAAAGTACCGACTTT
>NC_069006.1:23682021-23682684 GCF_001194135.2 Octopus bimaculoides
GAGAAAGAAAGAAACAGAAAAAAAAAAAAAATCTCACGTGGAGAACTGCCAGATATTTATGGATATAAATAAATAAACAAAAATAATCAACAACAACAACAGCAGCAGAAGTGACTGAATGTAATTATATAAAAGAACATTGGAAGAACTTTCTCTCCAATTTATTGTATAAAAGTAGATGAAAAAAAAAAACAAACAAAAAATATACAAAACTAAAATTGAATGAAAAACAGACTGTGACTGTTGCAGAATTAATATATAAGGATATTTATTTGTAATGATGATTCTGTCACCCAATCTTTTAACTGGAGCATGTGTGTGTGCATATGTGCGTGTATTTGTGTGTATGCGAGTGAGTATGTCTGTGTGTGTATATATTATTTTTCACATTTCTTTGTAAATCAATGGGATAGAAGGCTTTGACAATAGCTTGCCATTTATTCCAAGGCTGGTGGAAGAGCTGTTTATTGGGGCTTTTTTTCACCATGCAAAACGTTTTTCAAGCTCGTTATTGTTGTTCTTCTCCTGCCTTCAGGGTTTTTTTTTTTTTTTTTTTTCTCACCTGTGTCTAAAGGTGATCAATTTTTCTTGATTCTGGTGGCAGGGTCCATCTCGACTAAAAATTTTTTAAATGTGATTATGTTTGGTTCATTTGGAAAACCT
>NC_069006.1:23682761-23685361 GCF_001194135.2 Octopus bimaculoides
TTGTCCTTAATTAGACCTTCATACGAGATCTTTCATTTTTGGTCACGTTCCTGAGATAGCCAATATGAAACATGGTGAGTTTCTTTTGTGTTCCCTTCAGTGACTTATCAACCAGCATTTACAACCAGACAGCAATATTCATTTAATATTATTGTTGTGCTACAGTTTCAAACAATCCTTGTTGAATTCCCAGCTGTTATAATGTTCTTATGGAAGCTCGTTAAGCATTTTCCCAACCTTGCTTTATGAATTTTTGGCATGCTGTTTTAGTCCAAAAAAAAAAAAAGTCCTTCCACCTCATTACTTCTTGTGGTTCTCTTAAAAGGCCACAAGTCCAGATCAACTGCGAGCTTCACAATGTGTTTTTCAAGTAGAGAGCATTATTCTACATTTTCCTCACTTCACGTCACCTCACTTAGCTGTCGGAATGCGTTCCAGAACATTTGGGAGATATCAGCTGTGATTGACCATCATCTTAACTGGAGAGTATATATATATATATATATATATATATATATATATATATATATATATATATATATATCTCTGCCTGTCATCAATCTGTGAAACTGAGTCTAAACCTGGACTACCATTTAAAAGTTGTCTCTCAAGTCACTGGCTGCATTTACTTACTTTAAGGGCATTCTCCATCAGAAGTAATGCCTCACCTATCAAGCTGTCAATGTTCATACATATAATGGTGGTCTTGGAGGTGTCAACGATGAAGTGTGCTATATTTTGGATAGTAGTTGAGTCTGTCGATCCCATTCGATAAATGATTGCGTTATGTAGCTGTAGAGAGCATTGTCACTAAATTGTCAAGTGGACAATTATCTATCTTCTATTTGATATTTAAAAACACAGGGAGAAAGAGAGGGAGAGAGAATACGCTATTCTTTGGCTGTCTCTCAGGGGCGGACTGAGAGCATTACGGGCCCTTGGGCATAACTGTTTACTGGGCCCCTTTAAATGTGTGTTTTAGTAGTTAACATGTAGAGTGCAGGCCTCTCATAGCTCAGGTCCCTTGGGCAGTGCCTGATTGACCGACGGCTCAGTCCTCCCCTGCTGTCTCTGTTTTATCCATCATCTGAACCTATTGTAATTAAAAGGAAGAACTGTATCTCTATTGTACACTAGATTTCACTGAAAAACCATTTCAAGAAAGTCTCATTAGTAACCGTATGGTACCGTATTGAGGGCAGATTAGTGAATGAGATACAAATCACTCCTATCTGTTCTTGCAGTCCACCAACATATGATTGATTATATTGCCATTCTTTTTCATGGGCTGCGGCAATGTATATAGTAAGTATTTTGTGAAGGTCACTGGAATGGCTGTGTGAGTGTGAGGACGTTGTTTCATTCTAAGCAATATTTAATACTCAGTGATGTCTGATTTTGCCCAGATTTAGCATTCAGATTACTCTGTTGAATGTAATGCTTGTTTATTCACATCGTTTTTAATTAATCAGGCATTATCTTGTAACTTCAAGATTTTCATGATGTGGTTGTTCATTTTTAAAACAACATTATAAGGTATGTGTGAGAGGCTGGATCTGGCCAGTTTGAATATAATACCAGTAAGATGTTTGGGCCTGATATGGCAGGTTTAAATGCTAAAGGGTTAATGTATCACATGTCTGGGTTCTTTTCTTTTTTTTTTTCTTCCTTTTGCCCCTTCCGAATCTTCTGTGGCCTACTTTCACTTTTAATTTGGGTCTCCATTTTAGTAAAGCATCTTGATAGAAGATGGATTGATATCATTGGCACTATTATGTCACACACTCACCCCCCTCTTGTCCATACTGTAGTTTGTCATTGTTGCAAGCTTCCGATTTATCTTCAGCCAGCAGCAGCAGCAGCAACACATTTATTCCCTCCTGTCTATTAGCCATCGACCGTATTTGAACCGGATTCTGTCCCTCTTCGAATGAACATCCTTCCACATCTTTCTTCTTTGTTCTCCATGTAAGGCTGTTCGCAACTCGGCTCTGAAAGTAATAAAGGTTTACTTGGGAGGGGGCGCTCGTAAAATATACAATGTTGCGGGGGTGGTTGGATAGGAATATCTTCTAGCAGCAGCTGTTTCTGCTACGGCCCCACCTCCTCCCTTTCGCCTTTCCATTCGTCCGTCTCAACTCCTTCATTTGACTTTGAATAATTTGGTGACAGCTTCAGTATTTACCTTCTCAATTCTCTCACCCGTCATTTATGTGGTTTCCTTCCTCTGGCTTCATCTTTCTCGCCCCCCATCCCCCCATTATTAGCAATAGCAGCATCACTAGCAGCGAAATCACTGGTTCGGTGGAGTCTTTGTTCCAAGAGAAATTCTTCGTTCGCTCTTTGCAAGAGAATGATATAACAATGTTAACTTAGAGCAAAGGGAAATAACTCAAATATGCCATTGATGGCATAGATTTTTTTTTTTTGCTCTACCCAAGATCCGAATCCTTTTTTGAGCATGACATTAGAAAGATTCTTTTAAAATGAATTTCTTGAAATTACCTTTGAGTTGTCAACGATTGCCACCAGGTTTAAATTTTTTCATTTTTTTTTTATGACTTGAAGGGAAATTTCAGGTTATTAAGAATTTTTTTTTT
>NC_069006.1:23685464-23686800 GCF_001194135.2 Octopus bimaculoides
ACAAACGAAAGAAAATGACTCGCAACACATTTAGTACATGTTTATATATTCTTTAATAATAATTCAAGTTGGTTTCATGCAACAACGAAACTTTAAGTTGCATGGATCCAAGTCGTATATATATATATATACATATATATATATAGAAAGGGAGAGAGACTTATGCTCACTCACTCATACATACATATATATATATATATATATATATACAAAGTAATCGGATATTTCATTTAACACTCACACACGGTATGCCCCTAGAGGTACACATAAATTCATGCATGCACATTTGTTTTTCTTTTAAACCTGTCAAAAAAAGTTTCAAACTGTGTGTGTGTGTATGTATTATATATCATTTAATATACACTATTAAAATAAGAGCTGCTAATAGTTTCTTGTCATTAAGACACTCGGCACATGGTTTGGTCTTCAAATAGAATAAACCATGTGCCCCGAACCTCAAGATTGCTTGGAGACACAAGTCACGTTATATAAATATGTAATCTCAACGTCTCAATGGTAAGAAACTGTTACTAACTCTTATTTTAAATACTGCATAGATTAAATGATATTTTATCTCTCACTGGAAGGGGTACATTTTTTGTTTATCCTACCTTAATGGGACAGTAAACTCTATGTATATGTATGATCAGCTTTTGCATTGGTTAAAACACCTCTTTACATTAGATCTGTGCAACAGCTGCAGCTATTCAAACCTTGTTCTTCCTTTTCACTTTCTGTCTTTCACACACACACACACACGTATGGATTGATGATATTGTCAAATCAAACCTAACATCCGTTGGCCCTGGGGCCACCTTCAACATCCAAATCCACAGCTACAGACTTTCCTTGGCACATTACAAGGATGCTCTACCATTGCTTTTTGTTTTGGTTCAATTTCTTGTTATTTTTCTTCCCTTCCTACTGGAGTTATTTCATGTGGTATCTTTTTACAGCTCGGTGGACTGAGACACTTTGAGAGTTAATTGCCATTGGGATGGATGGATTGATTGATTGACTCAAAACAATTCAGTGCTGTGGCCAGAACTTGAACCCCTTGACTGGATGTCGGCTTTTCTATCTTGTTAAGCCAGTCACACACTCAAAGCAACTGACAAACCTTCACACACTTTCTCTCCACCAAATTTCTCACAAAGCATCGGTTGACTGACACTCTCTGTTTTGAATATGTGTGTGCATGTATGCATATGTGTGTATATATGTGTGCATATACATGTGTATGTGTGTCTATGTATGTATGCATGCATATGTGTATGTTTGTGTTTAAGTGTGTATATATATATATATATATATATATATATATATATATATATAT
>NC_069006.1:23687265-23688305 GCF_001194135.2 Octopus bimaculoides
GTTGACATTTCTAAAACAAAAAAGAAAAAGAAAAAAAGACAAAAACAGAAAACAAACAACGCAATATATAATATGTAAACTGTCAATGTCTGTAACATTAGGTCAGTTGGTGTGGGTGTGGGGTGGGGGAGGTGTTTGCTTGACCTAGAAATAGCACTGAAATTTCCCTCAAATTACAACCCCTTCCACATCATGATTTGAAGGACAACACTAGATAATGTTGTCTTTGGTACTTTTGAAGAGGCAGGGTGTTCATGGCTAGATTGCCTTTGGTCATAGGTCCACCTGATCAGGACTGACCTGGGGTTAAACGATGCAGACATCAAGCAGGGTGGCCATATGATCGATCGGCTTTAGCTGTGAGATGATTTCTCTTCCAGACCTTGTCACATCTTCTATAACAGGTCTGTTCTCTTTACATCTAGGAAGCGAACATGGAGCCTGGAAGAGTCCCCTGGCCCTTCTATTCTTGTCAAACCGTCCAACCCATGCCAGCATGGAAGAAAAGGACATTAAATGATGATGGTGGTGGTGGTGAAGCACTACAGGGATATAAAACACTTCCTGTCCGTCACTGTGTGAATGCCTATGACTCAGTGGTTAGAGTATCGGGCTCACAATCATGGGGTTGTGAGTTCAATTCTCAGATCAAGCTGTGTTGTGTTCTTGAGCAAGACACTTTATTTCACATTGTAGAAATGAGTTGCGACGTCACTGGTGCCAAGCTGTTTCAGCCTTTGCCTTTCCCTTGGATAACGGTGGTGTGAAGAGGTGAGGCTGGTATGCATGGGCGACTGCTGGTCTTCCATAAATAACCTTGTCCAGACTTATGCCTCAGAGGAGAACTTTCTACGTGCAATCCCATGGTCATTCATGACTGAAAGGGGTTTTTCCTCCTGTACTTGACTAGTTCTGTATTTTATTGACTTTCCCCACTATTTCTATGAAAGGGAAAAATTGAATGTGATGGGATGTAAAGAATTTGAACTCAGAATATAAAGAATTATATCTCTAAACACTGCAGGCATTTTATCTGCCAC
>NC_069006.1:23693265-23695628 GCF_001194135.2 Octopus bimaculoides
CGCATGCTGTTTTAGAGAAAAAGTAGTACGGATAATACTGGTAAGTCGTTCAGTTATTTCCCTTGAATATTTTTATTTATTTCTTTTACCTCTCGAAACTGGAAGATTACGCCTAAAAATATACGTTTTGTGATTTTCGAAACGATTGAACTGGTTCTACTATAAATGAATTTTCACAACTGTTGAAATACACTCTTTATTTCAATTAATTTCAAAATATAATGAAGAACACTGTAAAATATTTTTGTCATTATTAAGCTAATTTTAATGAGTAATTTTAGAGTCAAGAGCGAAATAGGGCGGGGCGGGTTGGTGTCAACTGTGATTCGCAAAAAAGGATTTTGAAGGGAGATAATTCAGAGAAAACAATTTTATAAGGGAGTTAACTCTGACTGATTGTTTTTTTTTATTTACATTTTCGTCTCGTGTTTGTGGACAACGAGGAATCAATAATTAATTTTAATATAGGCTTTGCTGTTGTTTGATCCTATCACAAGGTGTGGTACTTTATTTTATCGACCTTGAGTGATACTCAACCGTCTTGAAAAATAGGAGAGACAAGAAGATAAATGTAGCTCTAAATACATTGCCAGGAGAAAAAAAGACCGGATGGTCGTCGTCGAAACATCTTTGGTTTTGAGTTCGTTCAGTGCAAGCTGATGTTGCTAGACAAAACCACAGTTATCAACAACAAGCCTCGATGAGGTTGTTCCCTCGTGATAGAAATAGTACTTCTTCTTTTCTTAAGTCTGGTATTTATTCTATTGGTCACTTTGCTGAACTGCTAAGTTACAGGAACATAAACACACCAACACCAGTTGTCAAGCGATTGTGAGGGACAAACAAAGACACACACACACACACACACATATATATGATGGCCTTCTTTCAGTTTCCGTCTTCTAGATCCACTCACAAGGCTTTGGTCAGCCAAAGGCTATATTAGAAAACACTTGCCCAAGGTTCCACACTGTGGGAATGAAGCTGGAACCATGTCATTGGGAAGCAAACTTCTTACCACACAGAAATGCCTGTGCTTGTTTACAAAATATAAATAGAAACACATAAATAAACAAGAGCACTGAGAGGGTGCGAACCTCTGCCAAGGCAACACTAACATCTCAACGATTAGCTGGGGATGCTGCCAGTGACAAGGCCAAACGTCCCTGAATCCATCCTGCAGTTCTTGAGATATCTTGTCCACGGACAAACAGACAAACAAACACGACTGAGAACAATACCGCCATCTTTGCTGAGGCAGACGTAATAATTAAATAAATAAATAAATAAAACAAACAGTTTTGATATCGTTTGATATATGTTTTTTTTTTCATAGCTTTAAATTTTTTTCCCCTTTATTTATGAGTTATTTCCATCCATACATTAATTGTCAAAATTATAATTTACAGATAATAATAATAAAAAAAAAAATGACATTTTTATCAAAAAAACCCAAAAGACAAACAAACAATTATATGTCCCTCTCTTACCAGAAAGTCACACTAAGAACAAAAAAAAAATATCAGTTAAAAATTAAAAAAAAAATTAAAAAACCCCAATATATTTTTCTGATTTTTGTTATTGTGATTTCAGTTATGTTTAGAAAAAAAAGGTTTTATATCTTTTAAATAATAATAATAATATTTTCTACTATAGGCACAAGGCCTGAAATTTATAGTAGGTGTTAATCAATAACATTGACCCCAGTGTGTAACTGGTACTTATTTCATCAACCTTGAATGCATGAAAGGCAAAGTAAACCTCGGCAGAATTTGAACTCGGAACATACAAGACAGACGAAATGCCATTAAGCATTTTGTCTAGCATGCTAAAGATTGTGCCAGCTCACTGCCTTTATAATAATAATAATAATAATAATCCTTTCTACTATAGGCACAAGGCCTGAAATCTGGGGGTAAGGGGTTAGTTGATTACATCGGCCCCATTGATACTTTTTTCATCGACTCCCCCGCCCAAAAGGATGAAAGGCAAAGTCAACCTTGGCGGAATTTGAACTTAGAACGTACAGATGGACGAAATGTCGCGAAGCATTTTGCCCGGTGTGCTAACGGTTCTGCCAGCATGCCGCCTTAATGACAATAATAATAATAATAATAATAATAATAATAATTTCTTGTTTGGTTTAAAAAAATATAAAAAATTTAAAAAAAGAAAAGGAAGAACCACTCTAATGAGACTAACTTGTTTTTATTGTTTTGTGTCTACAGATCATTCATTCAAGTCATTCTTTCATAAAGCTTGTCTAATGGGGGAGGGGATGGGGGGAGATAGAGAGTAATAAATGAATAAATAGATAGACAGATAGATAGATAGATAAAATTTGATTACATAGATGTATTTAC
>NC_069006.1:23696677-23700066 GCF_001194135.2 Octopus bimaculoides
GGAAGTATTTCAGTGGTGCCTTACATCCACAATAATAATAATTATAATAATAATAATAATCTTTTCTTCTATAGGCACAAGGCCTGAAATTATGGGGGAGGGGGTCTAGTTAATTACATCGACCCCCAGTGTTTCACTGGCATTTAATTTATCGACCCCCAAAAGAATAAAAGTCAAAGTTGATGTCAGTGGTGTGCTAACGATTCGGCCAGCTTGCCACCTTAACGATGATGATGATGATGATGATAATAATAATAATAATAATAATAATAATAATAATAATAATTTCTAATTATAGTAAAAGGCCAGAAATTTGAAGGGAAGGGGACAAATTGATTTCACCCAACCCTAGAATTTGGCTGGTACATTATTTTTTCGACCCCACCCCCAAAATAAGGATAGTAGTAGTAGTAGTAAAGAAGACTGAAAAGATTAGGCAGTTTGAAAGGTGGTCATTTTTTTTTTATATCCCTTTCCATGTTTTTATTGTTAAGTTTTGATATTCAGTTCGGACTTGCTCTCATGCATGCAGGCAAACACGCAGACACATACGTAGATACACAGACACACATGCACACACACACACACACACACACACATATATATATACATACACACACACGTGTGCCACATGGCAGACACACACTGATGCAACACATACACTTAGAGATGTTTCTTTCCTCAGTTGTCTGCTCCTGTGTCATAGATGACTAAAGTTCGATACGCCGGTGCACACAGTATGCATAAAGCATATTAAGTGCGTATATATGTTTATGCATTTGTCTGTATGTGAGTGCATCTGCGTGTATGTGTATGTGTGTATGCGTGTGTTTGTGCATGCGTATGCTGCTCTCCTCTTTGGTCTGCCATTAACACCACCACATCTCACGCGCTGCTTTCGATATGGTTGTTGTTTTTCGTCTCTAGTTGAGCCTGCATCTTTGTTAACATAGCTTGCATCCGTTGTATCTGTAAAGATTCAACAGAAAGAAAAAATATAAAAAGGGGTTTTCTTTTAGTAAAATAATTCTTTAATAATTACAGAATGAAAGATAAATATTAGCCATTTAAAAACACACACACACACACACACAAAAAAAAAAACTGTCAACTTCACTTGATCATTTCTTATTTGATGTCAAAATTTTCATCACTGCAACCTGGTCACTGACACAATTTCACAGCAATTGGTCTGAGATGAGACTATAGGTCAGTATACACATACACCTCAAAAATAAATAGACACTGCTCATTAGTATGATGCCCCAAGAGGAGTAAATCATTAAAAACTAGACAAGACATGTCTATTAAATACTAGATTAAGTATTTTAAAGCATCAAATGATACTATTTTGTTTAGAAATAAGTCTTTCTAAAATGATGGTGTCTATTTATTTTCGAGGTGTCTGGGTATATACAGGCTTTAGAGTTCTGAATATATTTTGTCTCCTTCTCATCTCCACGGTTCAGTGATTCTGGCTGTCATCATCTGGTGCTCACAGAAGGTCAGTTCATTTGGCTTTTGGTTGAAATTCATGTACCCTCTTTTTCTCCCTTCTCTCAGAGTAAGGGCTGTTGTGGGGACGAGGGCTCCTTTGGCATTATACTGCACAGCAGAATATATATATATATATATATATATCCATCCATGCATATACACACATATTAGTGCATCATGTTCAAATACATATTATGTGTGTGTGTGTGTGGCTGTATAAATGTTTACATTGTGCACTGAGCTATAAACAGTGATGGTTGGTGATATTTTTCCTGTAAACAAATCATCTGCTAGCTCTGCGCTTTCAAATATGAGTGGAATAAATAGTCCATTAATTAAAAAAAAACAGGTAAAGGTTAGTGACAAGTAGAACATCCAGCTGCAAAACAATGTAATCATCTGATCCATGCTAGCATAGAAACATAGGTATAAAATTAATCATCATTATTTAACCTCCATTTTCCATGCTGATATATATATACACAAACACACACACACACATATATACATACGCAAACACACACACATATATATATATATAATGAGGGGTATGTTTTCATACAATACACTTTACCAGAAGTTTTTGACTCAGGCCCAACAGAACTTTCCACTCCTAAGTTCTTGTTTTATTAACCAAGTAACCAAAGCAAAGATGATACTGTGTAGACTGAGATATCCCTGTTAACAAGCCCCCTGATATTTAAACTAGTGTTAACATTTATAGCATGCAAATCAGTAGCTCCAGAAAACTGGAGCTACTGCAATTGTCAGGTATATAAACAGATTGGCTGATTGTTCATATATCTATCTATCTATATATATATATATATATAAATACATCATATAGTATATACCTGTTAGCTTACCAGTAAAGCATGTTCACTTTCATACACACACACACACATGCATCGATAGATAGATATATAGGCACAAACACAGTTAAGAAGTTCAGTCCCTTGTGTGGCTCCTTGAGCAAGTTTCATCTCCTATAGCCCTAGGCTGACCAAAGCCTTCTAAGCGCATTTTGTAGATGGGAACTGAAAGAAGCCTATCTTTGTATATGTGTGTGTATGTGCATGAGTGTATGTGTGTGTGTGTGTGTGTGTACGTGTCTAAGAGTTTGTTTACATTTGTGTGCTGTGTGAAAGTCATTATGTGTTGTGCTGTTGGTCACTGCTCTTGTAAACAAATTGTTTACTTGCAGCTTGTGTTTGTAGATATGAGAGATACGAGTTCCTTTACCTGACAAACAGGTAAAAGTTACGAACAGAAAGAGAACACGGTTGTATAAACAATGCCTTGATAATATATCCATCTGACTCATGCAAGCACAGAAAAAATAGATGTTAAAAATGAATGAATAAACAAACAGTATATAAAAGAATTCTCTTGAGACATTCATCAAAAGCCCTCTTGATACTCAGAGTTCTACATTCAAAGTAGCATCACCATATTCCTATGAACTGGTAACAAAAAGAATATATACTGTCATATATTCTTTGAGGTAATTTATTGTAAGTACAGAGTATATGACCTCTTCATTTACTGTATTCACGGCAGTAAAAAACCCAAACAAATAACCCCCAGTTAATAGCTTCTGTTTATATATATATATACATATATATATATATATATATATATATTTACACACGTGCTGTTGGTGATTTCTTTCCCATCTTTGGACTTTTCCCTTTCTCCTTTCCAACAATGAGCGATGCTTGAAACGTTAGAAGTTCTCTCTTTTTACAGAGCGTCAAACTAATACATTCCTTGTGCACATCTTCGTTGTCTGCTGTTGTTAATTTTATTGTTCATTTATTTGAATTGACTATATAAGTATATATATAAAACAAACTTATTTTATTCTGCATGGGGAGAAATATAGGAAAAAG
>NC_069006.1:23700530-23702132 GCF_001194135.2 Octopus bimaculoides
TATATATATATATATATGTATATGTATGTATGTATATATTTAATATAGTTATTTGAGAAGGAAAATAAAGAGAAATTAAGTCTGAAAGTTACAGGAGACCAATAAGTCAACAGTTCAAACAGTAAGAACAAAAAAATGTAGATTCACTAACATTCAATAGAATAACTAACAGAAACATAGCAGAATTACTTCATGTACCAAAGAGACATGCTTAAAATTGAATGAGACAAAGGCAGGAAACAATAAAAACAAAAATAATTAAATAAATGAATAAATAAAAAGGAAGAAAAAAAAACAGAGCAGAGAAGAATGAAGTCCCATTTCTTATGTGAGGTTTATAAAAACTTAATAATAGAAACTAAGTTTTAAACAGATGCAGTGGAAGTCTGTCAGTGAGGATAAGAAAATAACTTCAAGTGGAGAATGTAGCTGAGTGCTACTTACGAAGAATGATACCAGTAACATGCACTGATTTCACTCATCTGCACATACATACATATACATACATACATACATACATATATATAAGATGGAAAAAGTTGCCAGCAGACAGCTACAGGACTTGAAGCTGTATTCCTCAGATACTGGCTTGAGTACTACTCTACCATTAAACTAAACAGCCCACTGACAACAATCACTGTCAATTCTAACTACTGAAAATTGAGATTGAGCGAGCTTTTGCCCTTTTGCTCGTTATGGGGACGTAAACACACCAACATCGGTTGTCAAGCAATGGGGGAGGGTGAGCAAATATGGATACACAAACTTATACATACATACATATATATATATATATATATATATATATATACATACACAACAGGCTTCTTTCAGTTTCTGTCTACCAAATCCACTCACATGGCTTTGGTCGGCCTGAGGCTATAGTAGAAGACACTTGTCCAAGGTGCCACACAGTAGGACTGAACCTGCAACCATGTGGTTGGGATGCAAGCTTCTTACCACACAGCCACTCCTGCGCCTGTATACACACCTATCGCTTAACAACCGATGCTGGTGTGTTTATGTCCCTGTAACTGAGCAGTTCGGCGAAAGACGCCAATAGAATAAGTACTAGGCTTACAAAGAATAAGTCCTGGGGCTGATTTCTTTGACTAAAAAAAAACCCTTTAAGGCGGTGTTCCAGCATGGCCGCAGTCAATTGACTCAAACAAGTAAAAGATTAAAAGAATATGGGAAGTGCAACTGTCACTAGTTTTAAATGAGTTTCTATCAAAGATTTTCCTTTTGTTGCGAGTTGACTGGCAAATGCTTGACTGTTAAGGCTACAAACTGCTCACCTAACACACACATGCGCACAATACACATCTAACTCATGCACGCACACTAAATCATGTACATACATACACACACACACACACAACACAATACCAGTGAAATACTGCAACAGATTAGTCCCTGTTGGTTCAGTAATAAAAGCTTCGGATCTTTTTTAAAACGGGGGCCACATTTTTCATTAATGTTTTACGTAGTGTTTTTGGTACCGAAAGACTTTCAAACTTCGTATACTTATCTATTTTGTGTTATAGAACAGAAAAATATTTTTGTATTCGAATTTATTTCATGTAAAAAATTGTCTTATTT
>NC_069006.1:23702566-23703640 GCF_001194135.2 Octopus bimaculoides
ATCTATGTACATATGTGTGCATGAATTTGTGTGTGTGTGTATATATGTATGTATGTATATATATATATATGTGTATATATGTATATATATATATATATATACATATATATATACATACATATATATATAATACATATACATACTTAGCTATACAGTATATATATATATATATATATTTATATCTATACATGCGCACACATATATATCTATGTATGTATTTGTATATATATACATATATATATACATATATATATATATGTATGTATGTTTTATGTATATATGCATGTATGCAAGTATGTATACATGCATATATATGAAGGCCGAGTGTCAGTCGCATATATTTGGCATGTGAGAAACTTCTTTCTAAATTAGTTTTTGAACCTTGAACTTTTATTATTTGAATGATAAATTCATTCTCTGAACTTTAAATATGTCTTTCTCAATTCTATCTCCTCACAGGGCACAGGCACAGTAAGAAGTTTACTTCCCAACCACAGGCTTTTAGGTTCAGTCCCACAGCATGGCATCTTGGACAAGGGTCTTCTACTATAGCACTGAGCCCAGCCAAAACCTTGTAAGTTGATTTAGTTGACATTTTTTTTTTGCATGATGTAATCGGTGTAGTCATAAAAAAACATGTTTGAAACAGCTGTAGTGAAGCTCAACCCATTTGTGTTTTTCCTGAATGAAAACACTACATCTGTATACTTATATAAATGTGTATATTAATTTGTTCACATGCGTGTATATGTAACTGTTAGGTCATGTCTGTATATACATTGATATAGGTGTGTGTGTGTCTGTATACAATGTATACACGGATATGCTAATCCTGATTCTGACTTGGTGGTGTCCTTATAATTAAAATACCTTGATTCAAATGATATATATATATATATATATATATATATGTATATATATATATATATATATACACGTACATATATAACAAGGGCAGTAAGAAGCACCAGCTTTGCTAAAAATAGGAGTAAAAAATACTCCAAAGCCACAAGAATTAGATGCAGTGTAGTTTAAACTTCATTCGTTGGGTTTTTTTTTAAAGGGAGAATTTCA
>NC_069006.1:23705228-23706938 GCF_001194135.2 Octopus bimaculoides
ATATATATATATATATATATATATATATATATATATATATAAGAAATAAAAAATAAACAAACAAAACTCAGAGTAGGAGGAAGAGGGAGGGAAAGAGAGGCATGAATGAGAGAGAAAAAGAGAGAGAAGAGATATGTGAGGAGGTTGTGCTGAGAAGAAATGGAAAGAGTGAATAATCCTAAAAGATGCCAGCAATGTGTAACATCGATAAGCCATGGTGAAGTGCTGTAGTGAGAACGGTGAATGGTGACGGCGGTGCAGATGGCGGTGCAGATGGCGGTGCAGAAATGTGTGCATGTGTGTAAATGTATATGTATGTATGTGCATGTGCAAATATATTTATATATATATATATATTTGCACACACAGATACACACTCATATATATGCACACTCATATACAAATTACATGCATTTACACACACACACACACACACACACATATATATATATATATACATGGATACCCTTGGTATTAAGACAGGCATCCAGCTGTAGAAACCATGCCAAATCATTCTGGAGTCAGGTGCAGCTCCCCAACTTGCCAGCTTGGGCCACACCATCCAACCCATGCCAGCATGGACAACATAATTAAATAATGATGATATGTGTGTGTGTGTATAAATATATATATATCTATATATATATATATATATGTGTGTATGTATGTATGAATGTATGCATTTGTTGCTATCAGTAGTGTTGTCTATTCTGCACTTCACATAGTTGGTCCTTAATGCCTGTCTCTATCTTCAGGTCACTCCTCCTCATTTATAGCCATCGGTCTTCTGTATCTGTCTTGGCATCCACATCTCTTGTAAACTGACTGTACATTTTCTTTTCCTTCCATGTTTTTTATTATTATTATTATTATTATTATTATTTCTATTATTATCATCATTATTATTATAAAGTAATTCAAAATGGTAAAACAAGACAACAAAATTTCAATGATGATAAAAAAGGTAAAAATAAATGAATAAAAGAACTTCTTTGCAGCTATATATTTAAGTGAAGATAGGTCAGATGGTATGGCACAACCACTGGTTAGCTGGTATGACATAGATATATCCAGTGGAAAGATGGTATGGACAAAAGCAATGGTCAATTTGTGTAACGCACACACTGGTTAGATGGTATGACAAAGCTACTTGTGAGGTGGTATGGAGAAGCCACAGATGGTATGACAGCCACAATCACAGACAGTATAACAAAACCACTCATCAGTTGGTATGACAAAACCACTTGTCAGATGGTATGGTGAAGCCACAACCACAGATGGTATAACACATAACCACAACAACAGCCACAACCAATGGATAGATGGTATGGCACATAGCCACAACCATTGGTTAGATGCTATGACCCCTAACCAGTGGTTAGATAGTATGACACAGCCACAAGCATTGGTCAGATGGTTTGACACATACTACCACTGGTTAAATGGTAACACAGTCACAACCATTGACCTGGTGGTATGATACAATCAGTGTTTAACTACATGGTATGACAAACCATAGACAGTGATTTGATGGTAGGACACAGTCAAACAAGCATTAGCTATAGTGGTATGACATGGAAACAACTACTACCAGCCAGATGGCAGTGTGAGCCAGAGAACCACTGGCAAAATGGCATGTGACTAGAATGGTGGTTCCAATAGTATGAGTCTGTGTGTGTGTGTGTGTGTGTGTGTGTGTGTGTGTGTGTG
>NC_069006.1:23709395-23711614 GCF_001194135.2 Octopus bimaculoides
ATATATATATATATATATATATATATATTCATGTTCGCATGTATGTAACTACATGAATTTGAGTTGAAGGTTTGTGTGCATATGTTTGTGATTGCATGTGCAAGTGTGTGTGTGTGTGTGTGTGTGTGTGCATGTGATAGTCTTATACAACCATGAACATGCATAACATGTAGATTCTTTTGACATGCTCAAGGCTGGTTGTTACGAGCTGAAAAATGACCATGCGCCATGCAAAATGCAACATGCAGAAACATGCAAATAGTTAATGAAATAAATAATTAAACAACAGAAAAAAAACATGCAACATGCTTGCAAATTAGAAAAAGTGTGCTTATTTTCTCTCATGCATATATATATATATATATATATATATTCATATACATACATCTATATACACACACATATATACATATATATATACACACATAGATATATAAACATATACATATATATATATATATATATGTATACATACATATATTTACATACATATGTATACATACATACACACACACACACACACACACACACATATATATATATATATATACATCCATACATACATATATATACATATATATATATATGTATATATATATATATATATATATATGTGTACATATATATATATATGTATATATATATATATATGTGAATATATATACATATTTTTATGCATGTGTGTGTATATTCAGATGAACACATATTGATGTGTGTATATACACACATACACATAAGAGTATACATTATTTCCATCAACATTTTGAAAATGATTAAGAAGTAGAGAAAAAAAAAAATTGGAGAAAAATTCAGAAAGAATTTCAAGAAACCCAGATTTGATAAGATTTATGCGAGTTGAGTGGCTAGAAAAAAAAAAATATATATATAATAACAGTTGGTTTATCCATCATTGGAAAATATCTTTGGAGTTTTCATGGGAAGCCAATAAAATATTGGAGAGAGAGAAAAAAAGAGAGAGAGAGGGAGACAGCGAACAAGAGTGATAAACGAGAGATAAATTAGCAATTCTGACATAAGATCTGTTTAGGTAATAGAATATTGGAAATATTCTTGCTTCATGTTGGAATCTTGACATTTTTTCTTCATCTGAAGTGTATTAATTAAAGAAGTTCTTTGGAATTTTTTTCCTTTTTTTGACCATTTTTTAAAGAATTCTTGTTTCTTTTGTTTTATATATACATATATATTTTGTTTTTTGTTTTTGCTTCTGTAACATTGAATCGTAGGAAATATGATGTATTCTTTGACATTCCAAGACGTGAAGAGAAGTATTCTGTTGTTGTTGTTGCTGCCTGAAAGAAGGATTGCACATAGCAAGAAGCTCCAAGAAGCGAATAGAGGCAATCATCAGTTTCCATCAAAGAAATATAGAAATGTCTTGGGTAAAACACACACACAAACACACACACACACACACACATATACAAACATGCACACATGTAAATATATGCTTATAAATATATGTTTGCATGTATGTATATATATATACATGTAAAGATACATATGCATATACATATGTATATACATACATACATACATACATATATATAGATACATACATGGCCCTTTGAAATGCAGGTACTACTCATTTTTGACAGCTGAGTTGACTGGAGCAACGTGAAATGAAGTGTCTTGCTCAAGGACACAACGCGTTGCTGGGAATTGAACTCACAATTGTGAGCTGAATATCCTAACCACTAAGCCATGCCCCTGACAATTTCTTTTTCTTTGCCATTTCGGTCTCTTATTACTGCTCTACTCGACTGACACTTTGTTCTGAAGCACATGTATACAGAGTTCTAACACCAAGTTATTAGTATTGCTACACCTAAGTGAAAATCCATATTTCTAGCAACTGAAGATAGCGCTGTATTTAAATTGATGTAATGCTTGCATTGTTCAATTAAATGGAGCTTCTTGAAATGGTCATATTGCACCAATACTTGATATCCTGTTGCTTATTTTGATTTTATTCACCTTACTTTGAGCTGTGCAGATAATACTGGACTGACTTAGTGCCTCAACCTGAGTACCTAATTCAACTGAATCTTAATTATTTCTTTTATATATATATATATATTCATTCCAACCTCTGTATATAAGCTGTTTTTGTTGTGGTTCATGCTGCTGCTGCTGCTGTTGTTGTTGTTACTGCTGTTGCAGTGACGTTGATATTTCGATATTGATGTTGTGTGTGT
>NC_069006.1:23712420-23714577 GCF_001194135.2 Octopus bimaculoides
TATATATATATATATATATATATCGAAATATATTTACTCACACATATATGCATACATATGTCCATACACGCACACACACACACACACACACATATATATACATATATACACATACATTCACACACAGAGATATATCATCATCATCATTATTTGATGTCCGTTGTCCATGCTGGCATGGGTTGGACGGGTTGACCAGAGCTGGTAAGCTGAAGGGCTGCACCAGGTTTCAGTCTGATTTACCATGGTTTCTACAGCTGGATGCCCTTTCTAATGCCAACCTCTCCAAGAGTGTAATGGATGCTTTTAATGTGCCACCAGCACGGTTGCCAGTTATGTGACACCAGCAATATATATACTTGTTTGTTTATTTGATATGCATGACAGGCTCCTGCACAATTTCCATGAAAGACATTCTACTCACAAAGCATTGGTGAACTTTAGGCTATAAAAGAAGACACTTGCCTAAGTAGCCAAACATCAGGATTGAACCTAAAACCACATAGAAGCAATGTAAATTGCTTAACAGGGCAATCATGCCTGCATCTGATCAACTGAGATTTGTAATGCTTAAAATCAGTTGCAGTATTTCAGTGAGTTTACAACATGGCAAGCTTTAGCCGAAGATCTTCAATAAGGTAGAAACATGTCTGGAATTGTCTCCTAAATCTTGGTGGCAAATGTGTCATTGTATAATATTTTATCCTACCTCAGTTTTTAAAGGTGAGCTTTCATTCACTTAAATCATACATAAACACTATTTACATACATACAATACACACACATGCATACATACATACATATATATATATATATATATATATATATATGTACACACATGCATATATATAGTATATATATATATATATATATATATATATATATATATATGTACACACATGCATATATATAGTATATATATATATATATATACATACATATAATATGATGATGACGAAGGCAATGACGATGATGACGATGATGGTGACAGTGATAATGGTGGTGGTAGTGAGAGAGAAAAAGTAGAAGACCTGAAGTCATGTGACAGAAAGAAACACATGTGACATGATAAAAGTTACAAAAAAACAAAACAATAAACAACAAATGTGACACCAAAAAAAAAAAAACCCAAAATTCATTCCGAACTATCACAAAAAAATATAAACAAGTTGTGTGTATGTGTGTGTGTGTGTGTGGATATATAGGGCTGTGTGTGTGTGTGTGTGTATGTGTATAAATGTATGTATGTATAACAGTGTGTAATTAGTTGTTTTGAAATAAACGTATGTCGTGAGTAAGTAAGGGTTGTAAAACACTTAGAAAACCATGCAATGTTGATGAAAATAGAGTTGATGGTGGTGGTCATGGCGGTGGTGTGTATGTGTGTTGTAGAGGAATGAGATTGTGAAAAAAAAGAGCATTATTATTATTATGTATGTTGTTTTCAATATTTACATATGAAGCTCTTTGTTTGGAAGCTTGGGTGGATGGGGGTGGAATAACGAGGACACAGGAGTGGGTCTGACCCTCTACCCCACCATTGGTATTTACCTATCCTTAAGGTCTTTTGTTGTAGTGTAACCTCACTCCTGGGATGCCTTTAATTAGGGAGTTTTCATGATTAGGGGTTCCTTTTTGAATAATGTTATTATTATTATTATTATAATTGCCTTTGCACAGCTTCTAACGCTGGAGATGTACTACAGTGTCAGCTGTTCACTAGCAGTGAACTAAGGTAACACCTCTTATTTTTCGAGCCCCTTCTGGAGTATTCGAGCGGTTCCAAGCAGTGCTGTTTTCTGCAAGTGCTCCACCCTTATTGCAGCCCCTATTTGTTCCACATACTTCTCGAGATTTTTGCTCACTGTTCCCAGGGCTCCGACAATTGTTGGTACTACTGCTACCTTTTTCATCGACCACAACTGCTTAACCTCCCAAGCTAACCTGTCATATCTCTCGACTTTTCTTTCTTCCTCATCACAAACCTTGTTGTCAGCTGGGCATGCTATATCTATGATCCAGCATAGATATACTATATCTATGATCCAGCTGGGCATGCTATATCTATTGATCCAGATTAAGACTATGTCCGGCTTCGTATTCTCAATCTCATGGTCGCACTGAATCATAAAATCCCATAGGATCTTTGCATTTCTATTT
>NC_069006.1:23714587-23715119 GCF_001194135.2 Octopus bimaculoides
TATATATAAATATATATATATATATATGATATATACATATATGTATATATTTATAAAGGTGTATGTCAATGTATTGGAAACCATAAAGGTACCTGCTCCTCACGGAAGGCCGATGGTTCGGGGATCTAGTAAATCTGGAACGGATAAACAAGAGATTTAGTTTTCATTTTTAATGTTGTTAGTTATCATAATAATAATAATAATAATAAAAGTAATTAAAAAAAATAATGATAAATAAATAATTAATAATAAGAGTGGTAATGGTAAAGACGATGGATGATGACGACAATAATAATAATAATAATAATAATAATATTGATATGAATAATAATACTACTAATGATAATGTTAAAGATGGTTATGATACTATTGACGATGATAATGATAATAATGAATATTTTTTAAGTTAGTATTTATGAGTAAACATGAACAATAAAATATATGGAATTTAGCTGCATGACACCCAATAAGATGTGACAAGTATAGGGACAGTACATTACACCTCATATATATATATATATATATATATATA
>NC_069006.1:23715879-23718817 GCF_001194135.2 Octopus bimaculoides
AGTATTTTTAGACTAGAAATTATACATATAATTAAGTGTGTGTGTGTGTAGTGAAGTTCAAAATGGTACTCAGTGGTTTGAAGTGAGAGACGACTGGCACTTCCTATGTAGTTATTCAAATTTCACACTCTTGGTTCTGAGACAGGATACGATTTGGCATATGATAATGAAATAACAAGATGTGAAGAACCAGCTGTCATAACCACGTGGTCATGTGATCAACCAGATTATCAGACGTTATGCATTGCTGGTCACATTGTGCTTTGCATTGTTTTACCTTTCAAATGATGCCACCAGGCAAAATATTATACAATGACATGCCACCAGGTTGGGTGCCAGTTACATGGTACTAGAATTGACCATGACTACGATTTCACTTGGCTTGATGGGTCTTCTCAAGCATGACATATCGCCAAAGGCCTCAGTCACTAATCCTTACTTCCGTGAGGCCCAATGTTCGAAGGGTGCTTTTTACGTGCTACCAGCATGGGTGTCAGTTACAAAGGTTCCCATGGGAAAGTCATAAAAGGTTTCATTGAGAGTTAGCTTGTGTATAGGTCTGATTTCAATGCATAAAATAGATGAGAGAGAAATCTCCTGGACAGGATGCTAGTCTGTTGTAAATAACATTCTCTCATTGATCTGATCCGGTAACTACTCTTGACAACTGGATTAGCTGAAGCAACCTTGAATACAGAGCTTTGTTGAGAAAGACAATAAAATTCTGACAGTGGAATATATCTACATGTAAACACACACACAAACAAACATACACAAAGTGTGTGTAAGAACATGTATACACAAGTAGAGCAAGGAAAATATGTGTACAGGTAATATATATATGCATAGGTAATACAGAAAGGTAATATATACAGCACTGTGCAGGCAAATATATACATACATATACATGTACATATACATATGTATACATATATATATATATATATATATATACACACACACACAGTCTACAAGAAATTAAAAAGAAAAGCATGTATACACATCACAGCATGTGTGAAAAATATGTGTAAATATACACAAGACAGGCATGTCAAATAATGAATAATGTGTGAACATTTATATACATCCTACAAATAGAAAATGTGGACAGTTGCTGTGAGGCTGAGTGGCACCAGACAACCAGATGACAAAATAGAAAATGCATCAACACAGATCTGAATAACAGGGTATATATATATATGTGAATATATATGATATATATGCAGCATATGATGAAAACGTGAATAAAATATATAATACACCATGAGTGATGTGACTGAGAACACACACACACACACACACAGATACACACATACGCACACTTCAAAGGTGATGACTAACTTACAGAGCAGTGATTCTCAACCCTTTTTTTTTTTGTCTATGGACCCCTTTGATTCCTGTTCTTCTCTACTGGACCCTCGAAGCTATTCCATGTTTAACCCTTTTGTTACCAACAGATCTTAGGGTCTGAAGGTACACCTTAAAGGTATCCTTTATGGCGAGAAACCCTAGGTAACCCTATAAACCGGCCTCCACTAGCAATATATATATATATATAGATATATAAGCAGTCTGATGATGACTTAATAAGCTGAAACTTCAAAGTCACTGTCAATAATATTCTTGTTTAAGAATAATATATATATATATATATATATTTCATTTTTTCATTCTCTCTCTGTTGAAGAGCGTAAGCTCAAAACATAAAGGAGTTTTTCATTTTTCCTGAGCATCAAACTACTACACTTGCTTGTTGTTCATACTCCTGTCTTCATCTTTTTTTTTCTATAGATTTCAACTATATATATATATATATATATATATATATATTTATATTTATATTTATAAAAGTGTTTAATGAAAAGAAAGAAGCACTTTCATAAACAGGAAAGTGTTGATAAAAATATGCTAGCAATATTATTAAATGATTTTTTTTGGCAAAAGTGAGGAAACAAAGGAGACCATAGTTGAGAGTGGAATTGTATGGATAAATACACTGATAGATACAAGGTGAATGGTAAACCGAAAAACCAAATCAATATTCTATAGGGTGGGTGATGAATAACAGGAAAAGAGAGGTGAAGAAAAATATATATAAATAAAAACATAAATAGGGATGCATATAGAATAATTGGTGATTGAAAGTATATAAAAATAAAGGTGGTGGATTCGATGTGGACGGGCATGGAAGGATATATGCATAGTGATATGAATTGAATGGTTGTTGAATGAAATATAATAAAAAAAATTTTTTAAAAACAGTACTGAAAAGAACAATATAGGAATATACAGAGAGACAGAGAAGGTATTGGGTTTTAATTAAATACGTATTGTTGGAGTTAATTAATATATTAATGAGAGTCGTTGAGTTAGGATGATGTATCTTACAATAACATACAAGACAACAACAACAGTAACAACAACAACGATGATGACAACAAGCAGAACAAAAACATGGGTGATTTTTTTTAATTGTCTTTCGAGAAATATGTTAGGATTGTTTATTGAAGTTAATTAGGTATTGATGAAGTCATAACGATTACTCTTTAATTAAAGATTAGGTTTATAAAGTATAAAATACTCCTTAGTCAAGGGACTACAGATTATAAAGTATAGAATACTCCTTAGTCAAAGGATTAGAGATTATAAAGTATAGGATATTCCTTAATCAAGGGACTAGGGATTATAAAGTATAGGATATTCCTTAATCAATGGATTAGGGATTATAAAGCAGTGTTTCTCAACCATTTTTTGCTTGATCCTCGTAACCATTCGATGGATATAAAAAAAAACATCCGACTGTATTTATTATAATTAAATATTATTAGGAATTGTATAAAAAATATACTTTTTCAATGTACAAAATATTTCAAATTTTTTTTAATACAATTCTTAATAATATTTAATTATTAAATAGGAATTTTTTAAACATTGTAGG
>NC_069006.1:23719466-23723358 GCF_001194135.2 Octopus bimaculoides
CACAGATCTAGGACACACACACATGGACAGATATTGGTTAAGTCACCGAACAAACTTATATGGGGGCTTAAAATAGAAACATGTAAACAGACAAATAGACACACACACACACACACACCTTATTATTTTAACTTGTTTCAGTCATTGGACTGCAGCCATAGTGGGGCATTTTCTTGGAGGGTTTTAGTCAAATGAATCGACCCCCTGTACTTATTATTTTTTAAAGCCTGGTACTCATCATAGTTGATTATACTGACCCCAGTACACATCATCATCATCATCATTTAATGTCCATTGTCCATGCTGTCATAGGTTGGACGATGCTGACTAGCTGAAGGGCTATTCAGGCTCCCTGTCTGTTTTGGTATGATTTCTACAACTGGATGCCCTTCCTAATGCCACTTTACAGAGTGTACCAGGTGCTTTTGCACAGCACCAGCACAGGTGTTTTTTATGTGGCACCAGCACCTTCGAGCCCACAAGATTAGGGATGCTCTCAGCTGGAGAGGGTTGCAAGGGACAAGCCTGTATGCAAGGGCAACCATGCCTTTACTTAGCTTGACCTGTCTTTTCAAGCACAGCAAACCACCAGGGGTCTCGCTCCCCTGTATAATGGTGTGGATGTTGGTGGTTATGTCGGGTTATCAGTCATTTAGTTGCAAGGCATAAACAGAATGCTAGAAGTAATATGAGGCCATCACAACTGGTCGTATACATTGTATGACAAAGACTTTGAGAGATCATGTCTCACAAACACATAAGTAAACAATCAAAAAGAAAAAAAATATATTAAGACTGAGTGGCCTTGGTGTGAATGCTTTTAACCATAGGCTTGTTAGACCAGACCTGATATGCTGGCAACAAGAGCAGAGGTAGTAGTGGTGTGGGTAAACGACAACAACAATTATGACAACAACAGCTCTAATGAGAGCAGAAATAACAGCTTCCGACATCAACGTTACACAACCACAAACATAGAGCGTGGCGGGAGGGGGAGAGGAAGTAAGGAGAGGGAGTAGGAGGAGAGTTGATTCAAACAGCTCCCATCGTATTACTGGTACACATAATGTTCAGAGAAGAGCGAACTACAAAGCTGACGTTGAGACAACAACAAAAACAACAACAGCAAAAAAAAAAACACAAATAAACAAAAACAACAACGTTAGTGGCAATGATAATGATGATGATGATGATGATAATAAGAATATTATCATTGTTTGAAATAACATGGAAAATAATGTCAATAATGGATTGTCATAGTAACAATGAGGAGAACAACAAAAACATACACATTAATAATAATATTTTGATAAGGACACAGATTTTGGGCAACAGAAATAACCAAGTGCCAGTGATAATAATAATAATAATAATAATAATAATAATAATAATAATAATAACAATAATAATCCTTTCTGCTATAAGCACAAAGCCTGAAATTCGGAGGAGCAGGGTAGTCAATTACATCACCCCAGTATGCAACTGGTACTTAATAATAATAATAATAATGATAATAATAGTAATTACAATAGTTATAATAATGATAGTAATAATGATAATTATAATAATAATAATGATGGTAATTAATAATGAGGACAATGATAATGATGATGGCAATAATGTTAATAATGAATTTTAGTGTCTAACATTGGCATGAGACCACTTTAGGGGAAGGATAAAGGGCAAATATGATCTTAGTGGGATTTGAACTCAGAATGTAAAGATCCAGAGTAAATACTGCCAGGCATTTTGTCCGACGCTCTACCAAATGATGACAATAATAATAATAATAATAATAATAATAATAATAATAAGAGTTGTGGTGTTGATTATGATGGTGATTATGGTGATGGAGTGTGAAGAGTGACTCACTTGCGTTCCTTGCCGGTCTTCATTTGGTCAGCTAAATATGTGGCTCTGTAGTTTTCGTAGTGAACATCAGCAGTAACATCCTTCAGGTCTTGCATGTGGGTACTGGTGGGAGGAGACACAAAAATTAATCAGAACTATAACAACAACAACAACAACTACAACAACAGCAGCAGAAACAACTACAGTCTCTGCACATAAGAGTTGGGGAGTTAAACTATGACAGCCTCTGACCTCCAGTCCATCCTCATATCTCTATCAGACATACACCCACCACCATCTGGGTCCACCCTGCACTTCTGTCATATCACTTCCATCCATACACCCCAGCATCCATGTCTTACATACCATCTCTGTTCAGGCCTGTTTTGCATCCTATCTTACACAACATACTACAATGAGGTCCACCTTGCACCCAGCCTTACATACCCTCTCTCTCTCCGTACCACCCCTACATTTCTGTCTTATATACCCTCTACCATAAAGCTCACTCAAGGCTCCACCACGAGCCATAATGATATACTAAAAATTCATCATAGCATTCTTCACTTGAGTGTGTGCACGGGGCCCCTCTCTTGATGCAGTGCCCCTTCTTGATGTGGGACCCTCTCTTGGTGTGGGGCCCTTTCTTGGTGTGGGTCCCTCTCTTGGTGCAGGGCCCTCTCGTGGTGCAAGGCACAATTTGAACAAATCTGTCTAATTGGCATAAACCCATCCCTGGACCCTGTCTCTACTCTGTCTCACATTTCTCACTTACAACAGAAATAAAAATGAAAAGCTAGATGATGTTACCTAATCAACATTTGTCGGAGACGAATGAAGTCACAGTGGTTGGGGTTGTCGACTGGAAAGTAACGAAAGAAAATAAATAATACATATATCATACATGTGTGTGTGTGTGTGTGTGTGTGTGTGTGTGAATATAAGCAAATATTTGTTTTATTAGAAGTGTTGAAATGTGTATTCGATGGTTGTAATGCATGTGCCTAGGGTACCCTTATCAAACGAGTAGTCATGATGGATATATTGGGTTTCGTATATTTGTACCCTAGTGTCACTTTGATGGCATGCACTGCTCTCTCACTCACTCAATAATGATAATAATAATAATAATAATGATGATCAATACAGGAGTTTAAGAATTGGTAAAAATTACTTCATTATAATTGAGGAGTTGTGAGGTGAGAAATTCATTTAAAAAAAAAATAAATGAAAGAAAAACGGAACCCCCCCGCCCAAAAAAGAAACAGGGCAAATAAAGAATGCTGTCGGTTCTTTACCTTCAACAATTCCCCATGGGTAGACTCTTCCACGAAGTCTCTTACCATTTACCTCAACCACAGTATTGGCGCCAACAATGGCAAAAGGTACTGCTAACTGTAATAGAAGAAAGAATAAACAAATAGTGCAGTTATAGAATCTACTGTATTTGGAACAGTATTGTATCAAGGGTTTTTTTAGTTCCTGGGATGGGGAAAGCAGTTTTATATGCTAATCTGTCTTTTGTTGAGGAATGTCATGTCTGAAATTATCTTTTGTTGAGATCATGTCAAGTTTTACTGAGACAATGTGACTTTCAGAAAATACCAGTTCTATTTTTTTTTTGCAAGATATTCAGCCTCATTACTAGAATAAGCATGAAATTTAATTCCACAGTTAAAGGGTTAAACCTGGAGCTAACAAAACATTGCATAATGAGAACTAACGGAGCATTGCAAAATAGGTGCACTTAACATAGATTTGTAAATTTGTGTTAATTATATCGTCTCAGTAACGTTTAAAGTCACAGCGGCTCTAATATCTGAGAGGAGGGAAAAAGAGCCTAATTACTGAAGTACAGGCATTGCTACAGACTATAAACATGGCCAGGTGGTTGTCAAGTACCCTTTGTGATCAGATGGTTTTTGGTTCAATCCCACTACAGAGTACTTTGGGTACTTTCTACCTTTACCCCAGGATATATATATATATATATATATATATATATATATATATATATCTATATATATATATATATATATAT
>NC_069006.1:23723674-23724763 GCF_001194135.2 Octopus bimaculoides
TATATATATATATATATATATGTATACACTTCATTGGATGAAGTACTGAAGGACAATCTCAGGATGTTGGACCTTTCAGGTGAGAGGACAAAGGACCAAGATGCCTGGCACCTTGCCGTATTCAAGAAGACCCCGTACTCCGCAACAGGAATGTTAAGGGCCAATCCGTCTGGTGGTGTAAAGCACTTGTGGTGGTGCCACATAAACTGCTCATGCTGTGCTGGAAACCACAATGGGACTTACTTTCAGTTCTTGGTCCTGTTTTTTGAACTCTTCATCTTCATCGCTGTCACATTCTGGAAATTCATAGATCTGGATGTCATGTTGGTCAATTTCTTGCAGGATCTACAAACAGGAAACAACAGAAACATGCCAATTATATATACATATGCCAATTATATATACATACATAAATATCTATATACATCTGTCAGTCTGTCTGTATGTACGTACGTGCATACATATGTATGTGAAGCAATGTTTTATACACACACACATACACACATATATATACACATAATTAGGATAAAGTCATTATTTAATAATTTATCAGTGGCCAGCATACCAACAAGATGATATTGGTTAATTTGTATTTAAGTATAATTATAAAAATATAATTATAACAAACGGTGTCTATTTCTAGCATACAGGCATTGTCACTTCATTATAATTGTATTTTCATGACTATACTTCAATATATATATATATATCAATAAATTTAATTAGAGGTTGTGTTAACCTCATGAAGGGATGGTTTCATCCAAGGAAATACTGGTTCAATACCTAGTATTTTTGGGGAATGAATTTCCTTAAAATAATAGGTATATATAAAAACTTATAGTTTATATTAATCTAAAAGAAGAAAATGGAAATTGGGGAGTTAATAATTGTTTTTTATTAACAGTAAATTGGTGGATATTAATAGAAATGGCTGAGAGTCAAGATGACCAATTTGCTGTTAATAATAAACAATTATTAACTTCCCAATCTCCATTTTCTTCTTCTTTTAAACGAATATATGTGTGTGTGCATACGTGCATATGTGTGTGTGTACTCATATATATGCTAAAATAATTTTCAGCTGAAGGT
>NC_069006.1:23724909-23726260 GCF_001194135.2 Octopus bimaculoides
AGAGAGAGAGAGAGAGAGAGAGAGAGATTGTATATGCTTCTCATCTTTACAGACATGCGCACACACACATACATGAGCAGAAGTGGAATAGACCAAGTCAGATGTGAATTAGACCAAGCGAAACACAGACCAGAATAATTATGCTTGGAATGAGACCAGGTCACAGCCCCAAACAGGAAATCGTTGGTTGGAAATTAGATTAGAACTGAATTCCAGCCAAAACACCAGGAACTTACTTGGAATCAGACCAGAAGATTCTCAGTGAACACACGAGAAGAAGAAGAAGAAGAAGAAGCGACTTGCAATTAGAACTGACTCAGAAGTCAGCAAAAACTGATGACTTGTGGCATAAACAACAACAACAGAAATACATACATATACATACACAAACACATCACCACCACCACCACCACCATCACAGCCACCGCCACCACCACCATCACAGCCGCCACCACCACCATCCACACCACCTACCAGTACCATGATCATTACCACCATCATCCTCACCACCACCACCATCACCATTTCAACATCTGCTTATCTATGTTCACACAGGTCAGGCAGAATTTGTGGAGGCAGATTTTCTGAAATTCCAACTGTTTCCAAATATGGTAATACTTACCCCATGAGCCAACATGTTTTCAGGGAAGGTTGGAAACAAAGGACACCACTTGTATAGTGGTGACGCTCGTTTACAGCTCTCATGTGATGTCAAGGCAAAGAAGCAACCCCCATACACACTTTTATATATATATATATAAGGGACTAATTAATCCCGCTTTTAATTATTTCATGAATGTCACACAATGACCTTTCAATGACCTCTTGACGAACTCTTGACCTACCTTGGCCTTTTTTTTCTTCACTTCTGAAGGGGTCAGCATATCAGATTTGGCTAGCAATGGGACTATGTTCACCTTTTGATGGATTTTCTTCATCATATCAACATCAACTGGTTTTAACCTGATAGTAAGAGAAAATATACACAAATAAATACACATATATGTATAACAATGAAGTCAATTCAAGTAATGAGATTTTGGATGCATTTAACATGCATGTTTCAGATAATTACATGATATATAAAAAGGGAATTTTCATCTCTTACGCAAACTCTTCCTCAGTTAAGAGATACCAAACTATGAACAAACTGATGGAGTTCACCCTTTATATATGGTCAGGACAGTTTATGTTGCCAGCTGGATGAGGAGAGGATGTGGCCAGGGGTGGAATGTCTATAGAAAGGGGAGGGAGGGAGAGAGAGAAAAGGGAGGAAAAGGGATTGGTGGTGTAGTTATGAGAGCATGAGTGCCATGTTCAGTTGCAAAAAAGTATATATATATATATATAT
>NC_069006.1:23727782-23728720 GCF_001194135.2 Octopus bimaculoides
AACTACTACTGCCGCCGCCACCACCACCACCACCACAACAGCCACCATATACCTGTATGTGTTTCTTAATATGAAAAGGGTATTGTCAAATGTGCCGAGGGCTGCGACAGGTCTTACCTGTCCTCTCCGTTGACAGAGTCATTAAAACCCGGAGTGTCGACGATCGTGAGTCGCAGGCGGACTCCCCTTTCTTCGATTTCCAACTGCTTCTTTTCAATTTGTGTCGTCTTGTGTATTCGGTCTGTGAAAGATTAATGATCGTATGATGATGAGAGAGAGAGAGAGAGAGAGAGAGAGAGAGAGAGACATTGTGATGGTTGAGAGAATGAGAGACATGGAGACATGGGGGGGTGGACAAGACTCAGAGATACATAAACATACACACACATACATATAATACATTACATTATACACATCGTAGTACCTGTATTATATGCAGTAACGGTAACACCTGAGGGAACAAGAATATTGGTCGTTTGGCTGACTTACCTTCAACATTGTTCAACTGTCTGTCTTTGTAAAGTTCTGTGAGGAACAAGCTGTTTATCAAGGTGGATTTTCCCAAACCTGATTCTCCTGGAAAGCATAACAAAACAATAAAAAGTTTAATAAAAATAATAATGATGGTGTTGGTGGTGATGATGATGGTGGTGGTGGAGGTGGTGACGATGAAGATAATGGATGGTGATGATGATAATGGTGGTGGTGGAGGTGGAGGTGGTAATGCCGGTGGTTTTGTTGTTGTTGGTAGTGGTGATGACGTTGGCGAGGTCGATGACCACAAATGCTGATGAAGATGATATTGGTAGTGGCAATGATGATGACGATGATGATGATGATGATGATGACCATGATGATGATGATGACGATGATGATGATGACGACAGTGATTAACAAAGAAAACAACAACCACAACAACTGTAAACAACAAATAATAC
>NC_069006.1:23729723-23733133 GCF_001194135.2 Octopus bimaculoides
AGGAAGCAAGGAATTCATCTTTAAAAATAAACAAAAGATTTTCAGGAAAATTTTATCTTAATTTGCTTTGTGAATGTGTGCGTGTGTGTGTCTGCTTGTATGTACTTGTGTGTGTGTGTTTTGTGTGCGTTTGTGTGAGTATGTGTGGGTGTGTTTGTGTGTGTGTATGTGTGTTTGTATGTGTTTGTGTGTGTATGTGTGTGTGTGTGATTATGTGTATGTATGTGTGTGAGATTGCGAATATGTTTTGTGTTTTTGTGCTTGGAGGGTTATTGTCCATGGGAGGAGGTGGGGGTTAATGTCCTAGACTCCTTGCAACAGAGTGGGGGTCTACTGAAGGTATTTGAGGTACCAGGTGGTGGTGGTGATGTAAAACCTGGCAATGGATTAAGGTTACCACTTCATGTAGGCCATGGTGGGATTTGAACTTGGAACACAAAGAGCCAGGAAAATCAAATACTGCCAAGGCATCTGATCTGATGTTGTTAGTTGGTCAGTAGCAGGAAATGGGAAAAAAGGAAAACCCCCACTATGGTTTTGAGAGGTCATCATCTCAGGATGTGGAAGAATTCATAACTGCCCCCCTCCCTGCCAGCCCACCAGATGTTTGGTTAGTAACATCTGGAAGTTGACATCTGCAGGGGGTAACAAAAATAAAATAAAATAAAAATGCGGGGCAGGAAATGAAATTTCAAAGGGTTGAAGGAGTAGAGAAGAAGAAATAGGGGTTTTCCGTGAGTCAATATCTTGGCATGTGGCCTTGTAGTTAAGGTGTTGCATTCATGATGACCAGATTACGGGTTCAATTACTGGACTGGTTTTCTTGAGCAAAACACTTTATTTCACATTGCTCTAACAGTGTTTCTCAACCATTAAAGCTGTACAACTTAAGGGCACATCCGTGTCCCCTGAAATAGAATCCGTGTGGGGGCGTGTGAGAGGGGGGGGAGGAATGTGGTTTAGGTAAGTGTGGAAACACCTGCTTCTAGGAGTTCAAACTAGTGTAACCCATGACGACATGTAGAGGAGGGTGGAGTGGGGTGGGGTGGGGGTTACAGGGATGGTGGTGGTGGTTGAGTGATCATAGAGGAGAGGGAGGGAGGGGAAAAGGGGAGGAAGAAAACTGAATAAAAAAATATAAAACAAACAGGTTCATGTGAAAGGGAAGAGGTGTGATGATGCTGTAAATGATGGTGATGATGATGATGATGATTGTGATGGTGGTGGCGGTGGTGGCGGTGATGTATATGTATTAACAGAGGTGTGAAAGGCAGGAGAGAAGAGTAAGCATGTGTGTATGAGAGAGAGGGAGCGAGAGAAAGAGTATGTGTGTGTGAGAGAGGAAAGGTGTGTGTGTGTGAATACGTGATAAAGCATGTGTATGCGATGATGCACGTGACGTGAGTTGTACTCGTGTGTGTGTGTGTGTGTGCGATGAACTAAATGTGTAATGTGTGTGTGTGTGTGTGTGTGCTTGAGAAAGAAAGGAAGGGTGATGTGTAGGCGTAAAAGAATGTTGATGTGTGATGTGAGAGGGAGAAAGAAAGAGAGAGAGAGAGAGAGTGAAAGAAGGGGAGAGAGGGTGAGAGAGATGGAATCAATGCTGGACCGAGGAACCTTACATTATTTGTCCCCACCCTACCAGAATATTTTGACAGCCCTTACATATTTCCGTCTTCCTCTCAAACAAAACAAAACAACCCCCACCCCCACCGATTAGACAACCCAGGAGGAAATACAGGGAAATTGCAGCAGCCAGCTGGAATTGATCCAGTAACTTCACATTGTCAATAAACTCCTGACCTTTTTAATTCACTATATCAACATTATTTCTATTTTGATAGAAGATCAATAAATGATTGGAACCAGAAGCTTCGGCTGGGAACAGCAACTGGTTCAGTTGGCACCTTACAGACCAGAAATCAGTACCTTTTCCGGAATAGTCCAGTTTCGATTTCTGTCCATTTATCCGGGGCTGACCAAAGCCTTGTGAATGGATTTGGGAGACAGAAACTGAAAGAAGCCCGTCATATATGTATGTTTGTATTTGTGTCCATGTTTGTCCTCCTACCATTGCCTGACAACCGATGTTGGTGTGTTTACGTCCCTGTAACTTAGTGGTTTGGCAAAAGCGACTGATAGAATAAGTACTAGGCTTACAAAGAATAAGTCCTGGGGTGGGGTAACTTGTTCGACTAAAGGCAGTGCTCCAGCATGGCCACAGTCAAATGACTGAAACAAGTAAAAAAAAAAGAAAAGAATACACATGACAGGCTTCTTTCAGTTTCCATTTTCCAAATCACTCACAAGAAGACACGTGACCAAGGTGTTGCGTAATGGGACTGAACCCACAACCACATGGTTGGCAAGCTAACTTCTTGGCCACACAACCCTGCCTGGGCCTGTCTGATATATCCTTGTGTACCCCACTTGTATTTCCATCACTGACAGTGCTTATGTAAACATTAATTAAACAAACTATGACAAAAAAAAAAGACTAAGAGCTATTAATTGCTCAGTGACCACAGAGAACCCCTTGGTGGGGTTGGGGGCAGTGGTGGATTGAACCCTGCCTTACAGGTAGGTTTGGCTGGCCACCTTTGAGATTATTTCATTTTGATGCATCACTGCAACTATCACTGTTATTGCTACCACCATCATAACCAGAACTCTCACCACCACCACAATCATTGCAACCATTACCATCAGCCATACCCTAACTCTCACCATTCCCACTACATCTCCTATTATAACTCTCACCATTCCCACTACATCTCCTATTATAACTCTCACCATTCCCACTACGTCCCTCCACCACCGCAATTCTCACTCTTATCCTCCCACCAACGCCACCGTCACGTGGAGAACGTCTGAGGAAAAGAAACCGGTGACTTACCAAGTACCATGAGGGTAAAATCAAATCCACGTTTAACTGCTTTCCTGTGGACCTGTTCAGGTAGGGTAGCAAACCCAATGTATTCTTCTTCATCCTAAAACAGAACAAGAAATAAGCAAAATTAACGTTTGTATTGTGAATAAGAAGGAAATAGAATTAACGTTTGTATTGTAAACGAGAATGAAGACAATTAGTTTGCGTTGGGTAGTCTTAACATTTAAGGCTTACTCTCCCAACATATATGTTAGTATTGGGTCCTTAGATACCATATTCTTTGGCATGAAAGACATATATTAGATGTACCCCGATTTCAACCTTGCATATTCAGAAAAAAAAAATGTGTGCAACGCATTAAAGCGTGTAGGAAAAGTGCATTTTTACATTGTCAAATAAGACGGATTTTTTTGTTTTTACTATTCCACCCGTTTCATTTTGAAGGCGTGAAATGAGGGACTTCCGACGATTTTGATTCGTTTAAAACACTTTAACCCCCCCCTCTCCCCCAACCCCCCCA
>NC_069006.1:23733143-23736766 GCF_001194135.2 Octopus bimaculoides
TTCGAAGTGAGACGGGTGTAATGGTAAAAAATTACCTGTCCTATCTATCTATCAAGTTTATAGGGAATCACTTGTCTTTTAGACATGCTGGAAACACAAGTCTCGAGAGAAGAAAACGTCTTTGGATGAAAAAAGTCAAAGGCTGAGCAGACTGCGACTTTCTTCAGCCAATGTTTTTTTAACTTAATCTTCTACAAACTATTATTTACACAATTTTAAGTTCCACTGTTAAAATTAAAACACAGTTGTGAAGTAAATAATCTTCACCTTTCCAAACAAATTGCTAATAATTCCTACGTGTATATGACCCCCCCCCCCATCTCCTTATACAGGGTGTGGTAGAAAGGTTGCCCCGATTTCAAAGTTTTAACCTTTGAAATCGTAGCAATCTATGTGCATATCGAAATTGGTTACGTCAATCAAGTTATGTGATTTAATAGCCAACGCTGAGAACGTTGGATATACTTCGTTTCTATTTTACAATCATGTCTTTATACGCTTCCACTTAAAATATATGTGCCTGTTCCAGATCTAGTTACTTGTTGAAAACTTGTCATAACGATGAGACACCCTACACACGCTCTACCTTTTGTATACTTCCCCCTCTTCTTTGTAGACTCTTTGTGACATATCCCAGCACAGAGAGACAATTTTTCGTATCACATTATCAATACGTCTCGCTCTTAAACAACCAACGACTGTTTTCTAGTTAGAAAAGGTGACGAACATTTTGTGTACTTTTAAACTATTCTTGATTCAAAAACCTGTCTGTCGTTTCCCGATAATTAATAATACACAGGGAAAGACTTCTATTTGTATCCCCAACCCCACATTATTATTATTATTATTATTTTTTAATGTTTTTTTACACAAACCCTCGTTTTCGGGTACGGAGATTACGAATCTGGAAAAAAAAAACATTGGCAAAAATCGGCATTTCAAAATTTCAATCCCCTCCCCCACCTCCAATTTCTTCATTTTTGACTCTTTTCAGAAATTTGTGTTTTGCAAAATTATGTGGAAAAATACGGAGATTCGTATGTGGGAGTCAGTTGTTGGCGGAAGTGAAGTAAAGGTATTTAATTAGTTGAGAATAGATCTTTTCTGTTGAACGCGTTTGCTAATTATTGATTACAAGTTTGCTTGACGAAGATCGAAGCTTAATCAAAACAACAAGGTCGTTTAATCGATTGAAAACTGAAGTGAAAGAGTATCGGATGTGTTAGGCGTATGAAAGGTAATGAGGTAGACAGATCGATTCACTAACAAAATAATTGGCCAATCACAGATTTGATCATTGAACCTATTTGACTCAGGATATAAACTAAATGTATGCGCGTGTGTAAACAGGATACTGTAAAGCGTGGCACAACACGTAACCAAAGGTTGGGCTCAGTAGGTGCCACACTCAACTCCAGTATCTACGACATGGGGCATCAACCTCGGGATAAACTACTTTGCGGAATACGAGCCAAATAATAGAAAGAATAAAGCAGAAATCAGGTATTGTGTACAGTGCTTTAAAGGACATACGAGCGTTTTAACAAAAATGCCGTAATGATTGCATAATAGTTGTAGAAACATTTACAAGTCTTGCAATTTATTTCATCAGCGGGACACTGATAAGGTGAGTTGTTAGATGGCGTAATGTTTCTACAACTGTTATGTAATTTTTACGGCGTTTTCATGAAACACGTGTACGTCCTTTAAAGCCTTGAATACCATACCTGCTTTCTGCTTTTATTATTTAAATCTATCGAAGGCGGCGAGCTGGCAGAAGCGTTAGCACGCCGGGCCAAGTGCTTAGCGGTATTTCGTTTTTCTTTACGTTCTGAGTTCAAAATCCGCTGAAACTGCTACTCCGTACATCAGCGGGTCCAGTGGATGTTAACTCTGCTCAGCAGAAAAATAAGTACCATTCTAACAAAAAGACTATATACTACTAAACAGCAGCAAAAATCCGAACAGGTTTCCAAGTGGCGAAATGATGATTGCTATCTCTGGAAACTTTCAAATTGCCACCAAAAAAACAAAACAAGATTTTACCAATATTTTATACAAATATTTTGCAAAATCTCTTTCTCTCTCTCGCACACACACACACAAAGTTTGCTATTAAACACCTCCGGCTTCATTATAACATCATTTTTCACTAATATAAATTTTTAGAATAATTCTTTCATATTTGCATTATTTTTACTTTAGATTTTTTAAAACTTCCTTTCATTATTTTCATTGCTTCTATTAAATTCTATGTTCATTTTTATAGCGTATAATGCATGTTATGTGTTATATATATATACACACACACATATATATATATATATATATATATATATTGTATTAGATATTTCATTCAAATTATTTCTATTCTATTTTATTACATCTTCTTACACGCCTTATTATTTCCTTTCTTGTATCTCCATTGTTTTTCCTTGTTTCAATACAATATTTCCCTTTGTTTATTTTACATTCCTTTTATCACAGCCTATTCTATATGATATTTAAACTTCACAGCATCATATGCTATTTATTAAATATATTATATTGGCGTCTTCTATTATATTACATATATATTATACATATTTGAAATTTCATTCAATTTTTCTATTCATTTCACTTGATTGAATTTTATAGTGAATTCATTGCCATTTCGCAGAAACATACGGATATGTGTGTGCGTTACAAACTTGTCGGTGTATATCTGTGGTTATATCGGGATATGTTTAGCAACAGATAGGTCTTCGCGGATGCGTATGAGTTCATATTCATGTATGTAGACGTCACCACTGCAGCACAGTGCAGGTGTCTCTCCAGGCCACTTCTTTGCTATTGAAAATGACATTTTCCCCGAAGGGATTGGACCTCGGACCTCGGCGTTTGCGAATCGAACTTGTTAACAATTCGGCCACAAAGCGCACACGAACACGCATGCATGCGTGCACACATTCCTTTCAAATTGAGTCTGCAATGCACGTTTGCTTCAGCCGTATCTATATGCACATCAACACTTGCAAGTGAGTGTGTGTGTGGGGGTGTACGTGTGCATGCATGTCGATGTCTGTATGATGCCGAACGCAATGCAAAGTGTATTATATATGCATGCGAACGGATCGGGTGTATAACGGGTGTTTAATTGCGGAAGTGTATAAGGAGGGTCAGACTGCAGTTGAATAAATTCTCTTGCAATATATAAATATATATACGTATGTATAATGTGTGTGGCTGTGTATGTGTGTGTGGGTGTATGTGTATCTGTATATATGTATGTGTGTGTGTGTATGCGTTCTATATCTATTAAATGCATGCGTTAGAGAGACAGAATTATAGCATATAATAAAAATAACCACATCCCCCCCCCCGCTGCTGTCACCGCCACCTTCTTCCAAACGAAGCTGGCAGTAGTGGCGGGGTGAGAAGAGGGAGGTGCTCATACAGTGTTGCTGCCATTAAAACAATGGAATCCTCCTAGCAATAACGATTCCACCAGGATAGACACACACATATGCACACACACATACGCACATATATAAAACTGCAGGCGTTTGAAGCGCTCTCTCTCTCTTTCTCTCTCTCTCTCACACACTAACTCACTTTCCAATCTCTTCCCACTACCCCTGTAT